>NC_056726.1:978543416-978732610 GCF_019279795.1 Protopterus annectens | reverse complement strand
CAATCTAGTGCCCCTAAAATTTTTGTTCCAGCTACCTCACAACAGGGATATATCCAGATTTTGAATCATGGTCACCCAGGTTCCAAATCTATCAAAAGAAGGGTGAGAGAGCTAGCATTTTGGCCTTCTGTAGTAAAAGACATTGATAAAGTATTTTCTTCTTGTTCAGTATGCAATAGTACTAAACTGCATTTGCAAAGAGAACCACTTCACCTAAGTCAATTTCCTGTACTACCTTGGCCAACACTAGCCACCGATATATTTGATTGGAACAATGAGCCTTACTTAATATTGATACAGTCTTATTTGAATTGGTTTGAGATTGATTTACTACCTAATCTAATGTCCACTGCTGTTATCACTAAGTTGAAACATCATTTCTCAGTCCATGGTATAGGTTCATAGGTTCATAGGTTCATACTAGGCTATCTGCCTTAAGGCATTTATAAGCCTAGCCAGAGTGTGTTTGGCTTTCCCCACCCATTTTAAATTAATTTTGCTATTCCCTTTTTCGAGGTTAGTACACTGTGCCTCTGTCTAACAGTGACACAGAAGTGATACCCGGGGTAAACCTACGATCTCCCATCCACTCATCAAGATTCCTCTTGAAGAGAGTCAATGAGGGACTCTGCCTAACCTGGACTGGGATTTTATTCCAGAATGAAGGGAGCCTCTGGGTTATGAATCTGTCCCTCCAGCATGTCCTATTTATTTCAGTGCTGAGGTTCAAGTCTCTCGAACGCGTAGCTCGATGGGATTTGGATTTTCTGAGGTGCAGCATGTCCATTAATTCCGGGTTGGACATGGCTTTATACGTCAGGCACAGATCGCCTCTGAGCAGGCGGTATGCCAATGAGTAGAGCTGGAGTTTCTTTAACCGGGCAGCATATGGCATCTGTTTGAGCCCTATGATCCTCTTGGTGAGGTACTTTTGGGGTCTTTCCAGTTGCTGCAGGTGTCTGGTATGGTACATCCCGAAAGTAGCATTGTACTCAATTATGGGCCTGCTGAGGGATGAGTAAAGAGGCACGATGACCTCCCCTGATCTAGATGTGAATCCCTTCATGATTAGGTGGGCTATATAAAATGTTTTTCTAACCACTTTGGCCACGTGGTTGTCAAATGAGAGATTGCTATCAACTTGGGTCCCCAGGTCCCTAATTACTTCTTCTGTACTTAATGGATTACCATCTATGTGGTAATTTATGGGCACTTTGTTTTTGCCAAAGGGGATGACTATACACTTTTTGGCGTTTAGCTTGAGGCCATGGCTCTGGCACCAGTTGTCTGTTTCTATGAGGCCCTTTTGGAGGATGCTTGTGTCAGCTGGAGAGTCGATTATGGCGCCCAGTTTGCAGTCATCTGCGAACTTAGTCAGCCACAGTCCTTCCGTGTTGGCCTGTACCTCCGAGAAATATATACCTAACAAGAGAGGTCCCAGGACTGAGCCTTGTGGGATGCCACTTGTAACTGGTTTGGAGTCTGACATGGCTCCAGCAATTCTAACCATGTGGGTTCTGTCCATGAGCCAGTTTGCAACCCATCTAGTGACATAGGGTTTATATTTAAGCTGGTGAGCTTATCTATAATGCCTGAGTGGGGTATTGTATCAAAGGCTTTTGCGAGGTCCAGGTAGGCTGTGTGGACCACCTTCCCCTCGTCAATGGCCTTGGTGACTGTTTCAAAGAAATCAACCAGGTTTAAGAGGCAGGATCTGCCCTTAAAAAAGCCGAACTGGGTAGGATCCAGTGTCTGTAGGTCCCCAATATCTTTATTTATGAGGTCCATGATGATCCTTTCCATAGCTTTGCAGACTAAGCTAGTAAGGCTTATGGGGCGATAGTTTCCAGGATCCGTTGAGGCACCACCTTTGTGGAGAGGGACCACTGTTGCTGTACGCCACTCTTTGGGTACATATCCTGTAGTAAGGCTAAGATTGAACAGTAGTTTTATGTTTGGGTTTAGCTCTTCTTGGAGTTCATGTAGGGGCAGCCCGGGACACCGCCTGGTCCCATTGATGCTGTGTTTTTGCGTTGGAGAGGGCAGCTCTTACCTGAGCATCTGAGATGTCAGGGGGGCAACACTCTGCTGGGATAAATATTTGCCCTTTTGGTGTGGGGGGGGGAGTTTGCGCTGAACCTGTCAGCTAGGATGTTGGCAATGTCTGTGGGTTCAGTGTATTTTTTGTCATTTTGGACTAATTCTGAGCATATCTGGGAATTCCCACCCAGGTTCCTAACGTAACTAAAGAAAGCCTTGTGATTATCCTTAGTGTCCTGTGCAATTTTTCTCTCAAAGCTGGCCTTAGATGATTTTATGAGTGCCTGTAGTTGTTTGCTAATACTGATCAGAGATGCGTTCCCTTTTTGGGATTTTGCTCTGTCATGTAGTAGCTTCCTCCTTCTATTGTATAGTTTGTTTATGGCTGGGGTCCACCAGACAGGACGTCTGCCTTTGGTGGATTGAGTCTTGGTTTTATTTGGGATTGCATGATCCATGCATTCCTGAAGGTGTTCATAGAATGCGTTTATAAAGGATTCTGCGGTCTGGGCCCTATTTTCCACAGGCCCGGGGGCTTTGAAGGATTCCACCTCAGTTTTGAGGAGTGTGAAATTTGCTTTAGAGAAGTTTTTCACTGTGGTTTTCAGGGCAGGGGGTGAAGTCGGGATGTGAATATCCAGTGAGATTAGTTTATGGCCTGATCTTACCAGTGAGGGATACACTTCTGGTCTGGAGCATAGAGTCCCCATGTTGGTGATGATTAGGTTCAGTATATTTTCCCCTCTTGTGGGAGTGGTAACAAGTTGTTCCATAGCATTTGAGTTTATAAATTCTAGGAACCTTTGGGCTAGGGTGTTGGAGCTAGAGTAATGCTCCAAGTCTATGTTTGGGTAGTTGAAGTCGCCCAATATAATGGTGTTTGGAGAGACTTTCATATTTTCCAGTGTTCTCAGGAAGGCCGAGTGGGGTTCCTGGGTTTGGGAGGGTGGTCTGTAGCAGGCTATAAACTGGAAGGCAGTTTTACCCACTGTTAGTTGCACATGGATAGTCTCTGATGCTTCGCTGTGCCACCAACCTGAGGTGTGGGTATCTTTGACGAATATTGATACTCCCCCTCCTTTTGTGGTACGGTCCAAGTTTTGGGGCCAAAAAGCATGGTATGAGGTATAACCTGGTAGTGCTGGGGTGCTCTCTGGAGCCTTGAACCAGGTTTCTGTTACTGCACAGATATCGATTTTCTCCATGCTAAGGAGAGTTTCGAAAAGTGCATCTTGAGGTTTAGACTTCTGGCATTGAGTAGCATTACTCTTAGTTTCTTATCCCTTGTGATACCTATGGAGGTGGGTTTGTCTTTTGAGCCTTGCCTAAAAAAGGCACTATGGGGGTAGCAAGAGCCTTTGCCAATATCCGAAAGCCCAGGGGTGACAGGTGCAAGCCGTCCCTAGCGAAGCATCGTGGTTTGTCGAGCATGTTATCCCAGGCTGACAGGCATTGGATCCCCTTTAAATGACACCAATACTTAAGCCAATTGTTGAAATTGATCATCTTGTCTTCATATTGTGGCATCATTCTTGGAGAGGGTAAGATGCTACTCAAGGTCAGGGTCATACCGGCCTGGGCTACATGCTCAGAGAGCTCCTCTATGTCTCTTTTCATGTAGTCCAGGGAGGTACATCTCAGGCCATTCACACCAGCATGGACATTGACTGAGTCATATTTGTACTTGCCTCGGAGTGACCTGAGTGCTTGTGTTATGTGGCGGATCCTAGCGCCCAACAGGCAGCTCACCGTGACCTTCTCCTTGTTCAGCCTGGTGAGCGGGACGTCACTGTGTCTGACAATAGAGTCACCTATTACAAGTGTATCAGGTGTGTTGTTTAGCCTTAAGGGCTGTGTCTGTTTGGCACACTGGCTTTGTGAGCTATGTGTTGCACGTGTTTTGTTTTGGGGTAGCGGTTGCTTGGGTGTCTGCTTTGGAGGTCTCTGCTGCTTAGGCAGATTTTTATTTAGAGCCTCCGAGTATGTTTTTGTGTGTTTATGTGTTTGGTTTGCTGTCGTGGTAGGTCTATGTGAGACTGGAATTGTAGTGAGTATGGTTTCCTTCTCCTCCTGACTGGTTTTGCCAGTACTGAGTTGAGAGAGCTTAGCCTCCAGTATGGCTATATGGTTGCATCTCTCAGATGTGTTGGAATTTGTTGGGAGGAGGAGAGGGTTGTCTGTGTACATGAGGCAGTTGTAACATTGCCTCACTATTCCCAGATTCACCAGCTGGACCGGAGAGGAGATTGACAACTGACCTTTGGACATGCTAGAATAGTATTGGGAATTCCTTTATAATTGAAAAAAAGGGCCAGTGGGGAACGAGGTACTCAAGGGGAGTTTGTGAGGGTGTAGTGCTTTTAATATTTTAGTGCTGACTTATATAATTGCTTTAGTGAGCAAGTGCCAGGTAACTTAAATGCAATGTATTTCAGGTAACTTAAATGCAAAAATGACAAACAGTAACTTTCTTTCAAGTGAAACAAGTAAATAAGTACAGTAAGCAATGCAGATATCACTAGGGATCCACAGAAGCGCTGAAAAGTCGCGTTTTAGGTGGAATTAGCGTTTCAGGGAAATAACAAGCAAACAAACAAGCAGCATACAAATAAAGCTAGATTCAGCAGGCCTGGATCTAGTCTATGCTACAGAAAACAAGGTGTACCAATTTCAGTAAGAAACAGTTCAAATATGCAGGCAATATAAGCCTTTAACCAGAAATTCCCAGCTCAGAAAGGCAGAGTCCAGCCTCTCCTCCCACAAGAGTGCAGACCACGAACCTTCTTAATGTAAAATAACTGGCCTGAAACCCAAGTGCTTAAACCAGAACTAATACACTTTTAGAATAACAGACACTGAGCCCTCAATCAGCAGTTCACAACTTAGAAGGATTTAAGCTACCTGTCCTGCCACCACAGTGCAGGCCACAAACCTTCCTAATGTAAAACAACTGGTCTGAAGCCCAAGTGCTTAATCCAAAAGACTTAGAATGATAGCTACACTTTAATCAAGTTACTACCAAGCAGTAATAAATACAATTGAATACTTTAAAGAATGCCTGGATTAGTGCTCAAGTTATACAAACAAAGCTAGATTCAGCAGGCCTGGGTCTAGTCTATGCTACAGCAAACAAGGTGTACCAATTTCAGTAAGAAGCAGTTCAAATATGCAGGCACTATAAGCCTTTAACCAGAAATTCCCAGCTCAGAAGGGCAGAGTCCAGCCTCTTCTCCCACAAGAGTGCAGACCACGAACCCTTTTAATGTAAAATAACTGGCCTGAAGCCCAAGTGCTTAAACCAGAATTAATATACTTAGTATTCCGCACTTAGTAGTCCGCACAAAGTTGTTTCTGACAATAGTACTCAATTTACTAGTCAGTTGTTTCAGAAATTTGCAAGAGGATGGGACTTTGTACATGTTACTAGTAGTCCAAAATATCCACAGTCAAATGGACTAGCTGACCGTGTAGTGCAGAGTGCAAAGCAATTGCTTGAAAGGTCAAAGCATGACAATACCGATGTCTTTTTGAATTTACTTAATCTCAGAAACATACCCCATGACAATATACATGGCTTGCCTTCTCAGAGACTTCTGTACAGGCAAACCAGAACAACACTGCAAGGGTATCCACAGGGAGGTGCAAGGGGGAACACTTGCACCCCTCTTGGAACAAGCTGGCTAGGAGATTAATGTTATTTTAATTCAAAAGAAATGCATTTTTTTGTTTTATTTTTAAGGGTGTTCTTCTTTAAGAATGCCCTTTGCATCCAGTCGCACAACCACTTCTGCATCTGTGTGATTGATGGTTTACGTCTTCATCTTCAGCGCCCGTGTGTAATTTGAATTTTAGAAGACATTTGGACTGCAGACGAAGGTACAAGTCAGAGGTAGGTGTCTCTCTTTGTGTGTGTGTGTGTGTGTGTGTGTGTGTGTGTGTGTGTGTGTGTGTGTGTGTGTGTGTGTGTGTTTGTGTAAGAAATAGGTAGGGATGTGTGAATGTAAGAAGTAGGTAGGTACAAATGAGAGGCAGGTGTATGTGTGTGTCTGTGTTTAAGTGTTTAAGAGGTGTGTGTGTGTGTGTAAGAAATAGGTAGAGGTGTGTGGATGTAAGAAGTAGGTAGGTAGGGGTGTGTATACATGTATGTAAGAAGTAGGTAAAGGTAGGTGTGTGTGTGTGTGTGTGTGTGTGTGTGTGTGTGTGTGTGTGTGTGTGTGTGTGTGTGTGTGTGTGTGTGTGTGTGTGTGTGTGTGTGTGTGTGTGTGTGTGTGTGTGTGTGTGTGTGTGTGTGTGTTTAAGAAGAAGGGGCTTTGTATTAGTAAAGTACCTCAAAGAATGTGCAGTAGAAGTCCCGCCTAAACCATGCCTTCCCGCGAGATTTCCTGATTAAAGTACTGAATAATCATGCATGTGCCAGCATGACTTTTGATCTCTTTCTTGTGCGCTGCAATGGTCGTACATTGAAAATGGCCTTAACAGCCATTACAGTTAATTAAAGTTCCTATCAGGGAAAGTTGAGACTTATAGGTTGTTTTGTCGCATAACCAATTCTTTCATGGATATTAAAATATCTTTTTCAACTACCTGCACTCACTTCCTTTACCATTTGCTTGTCATTGTATCCTCGATATTCATAGAAGAGTCTATTTATTTGTTTGGTAAATGTACTATTTACTTTCCTTCCCTTTTTATTGCTGTTTGTGTCAAACGTAGACTATCCTTTCTGGAGAATTTTCAGAGGGTCCTACACTGTTAGGTACATGCTAACCATCCCACTCCTACAGAAGAAAACATTTTATTAAGCTACTTGGGGTATTCATCAAAGTCTGGCCCATCCAGAAATTTTAAATTAGGAATCCACTTTATTAGGCACCTATTACTGTGCACTTACAAGTTACCACTTTTACTAAAAAGGCAGTATGGGATCTGCATCAAAGTCAGACTGGTGCGTATTGGAAAGTTTTGCATAGCTATCACAGTTTAAGATCTGAGCCAGAATTGTAATTTAAAAAGACATTATTATTTTTTAGTAAGATATAGTCTGGAGTCTTACTAAATGTTTCTGTTGCAAATAACTTTGTTATGTGTAATAGTTGTGTCAAAATAATGCATCTGCTTTTTATGATTACTGTGGGCTATCTTTCAGATTGTTGGCTTTGCAGAAGCCACTGTCTTAGAACCTGCTACTGTCTTGCTTTACAAAAATACATGTAAAAACACAGCCAACAGTTATTAACATAACAACCATACACTTTACAGTTTTTTAAGATATGTCTTGTCACTGGCTACTTGCACTAGCATTTGAGTTGTTTTCGTAGAATCATCACAAACCAGTCTTCAAGATGCATGCCAACAGTGTAATTTTAAAAGACATTATCATTTTTAATAAAATATAGTTTGGAGTCTTAAATGTTTGTATTGCAAATAAATGATGTGTTATGTGTGATACTTGTGTTAAAATGTTAGATCTACTGGTTATGATTACTGTGGGTTATCTGCCCGCTTGTTGGCTTTGCAGGAGCCACAGGCTTTGCTAGAACCTGCTCCTGTCTTTTTTACAAAAATGTATACAGAAATGCATAACACAGACCATCAATTATGAGCATTATAGCCATACTTCTCAACTTATTTCCTCAAGAGTTATTGACAATTTCAAAATAATTGGGGGAGGGGTACTTCTACGTTTGATAAAGCAGGAAATGCAGAATTTTATATACAAATGTGTTTTTACTACTACATCTGTATGACATACTACAGGATTTCTGCATTTTACAGTTTATTAAGACATGTCATTGTCACTGGGTACTTTCATTAGGAATTGAGTTGTTTTCATAGAAACATTACAAACCATACACCCTCTGAATACAACACGGTATTGCATAGTACATGATGTCTTTATTTTAAAGTTTGTAGTTTGTAGGGGTTTGTCTTTGTGTGTATGTAAGAAGGGGGTAGGAGTGTATGTAAGGGGGGGGGGTCATATTTTGAAGTTATCCAGATTTTTGCCTCATATTTATGGTTTGTTTCTCATATTTTCTTTTCTGACAAATCACTGAGGACTGAAGTCAGAAAATAATGGCAGACATTTGAGGTTTAGACTTCATATCCTCAGAAAATGCATACTAATGCAAACCTTGTTGCTCTATCCACTTTCTATGGAGGTAGGAGGATGTATGGGTGTGTCATACCTTTCAGCTGTACAGATTTTCACAGAATGTCCAGATTTTTCCCTTATATTTTTGGTCTGTTCCTCATGTTCCTCCTAAAAATATATACTTTTTTGACAAATCACTGGGATGAGCTAAGGAATAAATTTACTAAATAATGACATGTATTTGAGTTTCAGACTTCATATCCTGTAGAAAATGCATTCTAACACAAATCCTGTTATTCTAGCAACTTTCTAAATGTGTCCCTAGCTATGGGCCTTTATCCCCAACATTATAACAGGCTTTGTCCAGATTTCTTGTGCTAAGAGATTGAGAGGTATGAGGTGTGTGTGTGTGTGTGTGTGTGTGTGTGTGTGTGTGTGTGTGTGTGTGTGTGTGTGTGTGTAAGAGGGAGGTATGTACATACCCCTCAGCTGTTCAGGTTTTTGCAGGATGTCCAGATTTTTGGCCCATATTCCTCCTAAAAAGGAGTGAAGTTGCTAAATAATAAGACATTTTAGTTTTTTTTTCATGCAATGCCAAAATGAAACAACTCAAGCTTTGTATTATACTACCAACTGTTATCTAAGTTTATATAAGTTCTGATACATACTGATAAGTTTTATATTGTCTATGTATTCTTTTATCATTTTTTTAATTTTTGCGTATTTTCGCTTTAAAATTTTTTTTGTCAGGTGTCTATATTTTTATTTGACTGTATTAATTGTCTAGTAAAACAGAACCAAAATGACCACCAAAGCTGAGACTTCCAGGTTTTAATCAGTCAAGAAACAGCAGTAAAAACATAAAAATGGGTAAGCGCTTTCACGTAGTTGACTACGCTTCATCAGATCCCAAATAACACAACTCTAAAACACCATTTTATACCATCTCATTAACAAGGAGATGAAACATTCACAACTCATTAAACAATTAAGTAATATAATCATTAACAAATTAACAAATTAAAAATAGAGACAGTTAAAATAAAAACAGTTAAAACAATCAGAACTTCTTAACTTTTCTACTCCCCCTAGCTGCCAATTCAGGTTTTATACAGACAGCAGTATTAAGTCCAGGATATAAATGTGCTTGCAATTTCAAAATCCATCTAAGTTCAATCCTTTCCAAAAATTGTTCTTATTGCCCCTTCTAATGTTGTTACGCAATGGTTGCAACACCCTGAAACTGAAAGTATGTGTTTTATGCTTAATAACATATTTCGCTAATGCATTCTGTACATTGCTATTCTTGATGTCATACAAATGACCATATATCCTATCCCGCAAATGTTTCACAGTCTTCCCTATATGGAAACAATCGCATTCATTGCAATTAGCTAAATATACTAAGTTCCGAGTTGCACAAGTGGCATGAAATCTAGGCATAAACTCAAAGTCCAAATGGGGGTGTTTAAACCCCTGAGACTTACTGATAGTATGGCATGTCCTGCAGCTCATACAAGGAAAAGTGCAAAGTGGCAACCTTCCCACAGATTTTACACACCCATCCCTGCACAACAATTGTTTCAAATTCTTACTGTTTCTGTAAGTATAACTTGGTATCTCACCTATGATGTCAACAGTAACCCTATCAACCATTAGCAAATGCCAATTGCATTCAAGTACATCACGCATAAGTGAGTTGTCATTAGCATACGTCGTGGTAAAACGAACCTTATCGTATCTTTTACGCTTATTATTAATAACAGCTTATACATTCCCAGCATGGTCAGGGGTACCAGTTGCGAGCACATCACCTCTAATAGCTTTTGTCATTGTCCCATCATAGCCCCTATCAATGAATAAGGACTCTAATACATCAGTCTCAGAGTTAAAATCCCTCTCACTCCTGCAAATCCTCTTAATTCTATCAAATTGTCCCTTAACAATGGTAGAGAAAACATGTCGTGGATCAAAATCAAGCAGACTATTTTTCCAACAAGATTTTCGATAAAGGGAAGTCAAAAGACCACCTGTGTTACTCTTCTGTATAGTGCCATCAATAAATTCTATCCTGTCACAAGAAGCTGCCATTGTAAACCTTAGAAAACCAGTTGTAGATTCTAGATAGGTAACGAATTCTGACAGAAGGTGTGTCCCCCCATCCCACAGCAAGAAAACGTCGTTCACAAAGCGTCTATATAATTGAATATGCAGACTATAAACATTATTGAACATATATTGTGTCTCCCAGTAGTGAACAACTAAGTTGGCGTAAGAGTTCGCACATGGGGTGTCCATGGTGACACCCCATTGCTGTAAAAACAAATCCTGAGCATACAGAAAAACATTGTTAGTTAATATCAAGTCCAATAGCATACATACCAACACTACTTGATCATTCTCCATATGGCATACATTATTCAAAACATATCTAACTGCTTCAATGCCATAATCATTCAGGACAGACGTAAGCAAACTTTGTACATCTAACGTTACAAGTAAATATTCGCTTACTTCAGCGCTGTCTCTAAATGTATCTAAGTCATTTAGAAATTGCATAGTGTCCCTTATAACAATTGGAATGCCCCATATCAAGGGTCCCAATATACTCTCTATGTAAATGGACAGATTCTCAGTAGCCCATCCATCACCAGAGACAATGGGTCTCATGGGGGGGTGTTGCAAAGATTTATGTACTTTCGGAAGACCCTTGATATAAGGGATGACTGGATGATCAACACTCAGATAGTGATATAAAGATTCATCTATCTGCCTACACATAAGCAGATCATGCAAAGTATGGCTTCATACTGTAAGTCATCAGTTTGCTTGTAGGTGGCACTATCAGTCAGCATGTCACGCATAGCTGCATCATAATCACAACTATTCAACAAGACAATGGCACCACCCTTGTCAGCTGGTCTGATAGGAAGGTCATTGTCTTGTAACAATAGTAAAGCACATCTCTCATCAGAATTCATATTAAAAAACATGCCTATGTTCCTTACAAAAACGTTATAAAAATCCCTCTCACACACTTTTACAAACATATCAACATGTGATGGCAATGCAGGAGTGAATAAACTGCTTCTTTTAAAATTGTTAACATTTTTGTCAAGTGTCTATATTTTTATTTGGCTGTATTAATTGTGGAGCTTTACTCCCCAGGCCTTCACTGAAAATGGGATCCTGACCAGGTGGACTTTCCTCGTCAACAAATGTCAATAAATAGATAAAATAATATCCTTTAGAAAAATGGATACTAGCACAAATCCTGTTATTCTAGCAATTTCCTAGGTTCATGACAGAAATATTTATAATCTGTCACTATTTATTTTAGGCTTTGTTCAGATTTCTTGCACTAAGAGGTTGAGGTATGTGTTTGTGAGAGAGAGTGAAATACCCTAGTTAGCGTTAGCAGGTGGAATTTATCTTTAAGTTCATTTTCAAGCGCTGTCTCTGCTGAATGTTCAACCTTAGGGACACCAGGAAAGGAACTAGAAGTTAAGGCACGTTCTGCAATAGGAACATTGTCCGGATTGCTCTGAGATCTAGAGTTTGTATCACAGGAACAATACCGGGATATCAATTCTGGTATAGGAAGAAGATGTCCGTGATTTCTCTGGTACTCCACACCCACTTGAATTGTGAGCTTCAAGGGAAGAGAAGTTTACTGCTGCTTAAATGTGCAACTGTTTTGTTTAACAAATTTATTTTATTTATTTATTTGCTGTTGGTTAACCAGGATAGTCCATTGGGCCAAAAGAACCGTTTTTCAATGGAGTCCTGGGGAGAAAAGCTCCAACACAGATTACACAAAGATTGCAGAGATTTACATTTCAAACATAACAAACAAAACATAACATTACAAGACATAACAAAGTACTGAGGTTACAATCACAAAAGTTAAAAAACAAAATTATATATATATATATATATATTTTTTTTTTTTTGAGAGCATTATTCTAGTAGGATTAGGAAGTGAGTAGACAGATGCAGAAGGCTTTCAGGATGATAGGTATTATTAAGAAATTGATTACTGGCTTCAATAAAGAATGTATGAGATGGAAATGGTATCACTATTGTGGTATAGAATTTTAAAGCAGTGTTAGAAGAGGGATGTAGGTTCTACTCCCACACCATGTAGATTTGTATTTTAAGGGGGATAGGGTTCTGTAGTCCTGAGTATGTCCTCCTTTGGATGAGATGCCTAGTAACTATGGACCTGTATTTCAGCTTGCCACCCACTCCCTATTGCAATATACCAGCCTAACATTTTTTAATATAACATAGGCAATTTATTCTTTAAGGGCAGCAAGCATTGAATTTGTACATGAAACACTGAAATATAAAGTTGTTTTCCAGCAACAACATCTTCATTAGTTTCAGATCTCTTTAATGTGGAATTATTCAGATGATTTTTACTTCTGCAGAGATTGTGTATATTGACTGATATGGGTGGATTGTAATGACAGAAGTTTGGCCTTTTATGGTTGAAATGTTCTGAACTGGGTAGTTTGTCATTATTGGTTCATGTGTTTTGTTTCATTGCTTACTGGAAAAATGTTCAAAACTATAAGTTTAAAACACACTCTAACAAGTGGTGCTGTATTATACAAGGGATATAATTCAATTATATATTATAATTAATACAATCAAGCAGGTGAATCAAAGAACTTTTGCATGGCCCTAAAATGTGTAAAAGGGGCCTATGGTTTGAAAACAGCCCAAAGGTAAACTTACCCTGCCACTGGCCAGATGCATTTTCTTTTTAATGTGGGTTTCAATGCTGTTTCAGTGAATGTGAGTTTCAAAGGTAGAGCAGTTTTAATGCTAAGTCTGTTTTGATTGTAAGACTATTACTTTGTTTAGCAAATGTCTATCATTGTTTGTGGTATAAATTTTGAAATAAAAGGTGTAAATTAAATCCAAATATCTGTAATCATTGTAGAAGTAAAGCATAAAATGGTATGCACACTGAGAGTTTTGAACAGTGTTTATGGGGAACTGGGAAGAAATAGCAAAGTAATGGGACACTGGAATGGCTGCATGTGGGGGAAGGGGGGTGCATGTGTTTGCGGGGGTGTGTGTGGGGTGTCTGGGTTTGCATCCCCCCTCCAAAAAATTGTGTGGGCTCCCCTGCAACACTGCCTATGAGTTCCAGTTTGTTGAAGCCTAAATCTAAGAACAACAGAACCATTAGAGCCCAATTATTCAGGAAGCGTTCTTTCCGGAAGTCCAGTTATGATAAATCGAGCAGATTTCTTCATCCATTGAAAGAAGGAGAGCAGTGAGGATACAAACGATGAAAGTTTTCAACCAGATTGGTCAAGTAAGAGGTATATGTACTGAGCCGAGATCCTACTTCATAGAATCTGAGGGTGTGGAGTACCGGAGAAATCACAGACATCTTCTTCCTGTACCAGAATTGATATTGCAGCATTGTTCCTTTGATACAAACTCTAGATCTCAGAGCAATCCAGACAATGTTCCTATTGCAGAACATGTCTTAACTTCTACTTCCATTCCTGATGATGTTCCTGATGTCTCTAAGGTTGAACATTCAGCAGAGGCAGTCCTAGTTGCTAAATCTAATTCTGAATTTTATGTCACACAGTTTGGTCATATTTCCAGAGCTAGTGTGAAATACACAGTGATCTGGACATAATTGTATATCTGTATCTAGTTCTGTATAATTGCATGACAAATAATTATTTGTATTGATTGCATGTCAACTGATATTGCCAATATTGCATGACTTATTTCTCAGAAAGGGAGGATGTAGAACAGAGTGTGTGTTTGCTGTATCTTTAAGAAGCATTTCAAGGACTAAATGTGCATATAAATAGCAAGCACGTGCTAGCTTCAGTGCCATTTTGAGAGTGCAGCCAGAGAGTGAGCATGTATGAATGTAATAGCTAGTTTCTATATAAGTTTATCTAAGTTAAAGTCATTAAGCCTCATTCCTGATGTGTTTGTACATAATAAAGCTGCTTGAACTGAACCCACAAAGACTCGTCTATTACATCCTGACTAGACAAGCGACAGATAGCTTTTCTACTATTTGTTAGGTACTGTTTGTGCCCATAAAGACTACCAAGTTTTTTATGAACTTTTTTGTTGGTGTGGGCTATATGGGGTCTATATTAAAATTGTGAAGAGGCATTACATTGAACACCTCTTCAGCGACACATATAGACCAAACGCACTAAACAGCAAATGGTCAAAACAGCGATTTCTTTCCCTGGGAAAGAAATTAACAGTACCAAACACACACTATTTAAAACATAACTATCAACATGGGGTGCTGTGCCCCCCACACCCCCTAACTAAATATACCAACTCCAAGAGCACACTACAGTGTGGTAAAGGGCAATGCTATGGCTCAGGCCAAATTATTCTTTTCCCTGGGAAAAAAATCGCTAGCCTGATCCTTCGCTATTTTCAGACTTAGATCTTTATATGTTGCTGAAGAGGTGTTTGATGTGACACCTCTTCATGATTTTAATATAGACCCCTATATGTAGGTCAAATTTGAGTGAATAGTCAATATTGACACCTAAGAGTTTAGTATGCGGTAAGAAATTATGGTAAGATTAACAGATGATATAGAGAAAGGAGGTGGAGGGTCTGGTGGTTCTCCTGAGAAGAACAGCAAAGGTTTTGCCTTGTTTGGATTTAGGATGAATTGTTCATAGGTTCATAGGTAGGTATTAGGTTATTGGCCCTAGGGCCTATAATAGCCTAGCCAAAAAGGTACCCTGGATTTTGCCACCCAAGAAAATTATTTTCCTGTGCCCCTGTCAAGCAGAACCACAGAAGTGATCCCCGGGGTGAATTTCCTATTTCCCATCCAATCATCAAGATTTTTCTTGAAGAGTGCTAATGGGGAGCTCTGTTTGACATAGATAGGTAGTTTGTTCCAGAGTATGGGAAGTCTCTGGGACAGGACTCTATCCCTCCAGCATGTTCTGTTTATTGTGGTGACAAGGTTTAGGTCCCTGGAGTGTGTAGCTCGAAGGGGTTGGGATTTCTTTAAGTGGAGCATGACCAACAGCTCTGGGTTTGACATAGCTTTGTATGTCAGGCAGTGATTGCCTCTGAGTAGGCGATATGCGATGGAGTAAAGCTGGAGTTTTTTGAGTCGGTCTGTGTAGGGCATCTGTTTGAGGCCAGTAATACTCTTTGTAAGGCATTTTTGTGGCCTTTCCAGTTGTTGTAGATGTCTTGTGAGGTACATACCAAAAGGGGCGTTGTACTCTATAATGGGTCTAATGAGTGATGAGTAGAAGGGAACAATGACCTCTTTTTTTCTGGATGAGAAACCTTTTGTGATGAGGTGTACCACGTAGAAGGATTTCCTGACCACTGTGGCGATGTGATTATCAAAGGAGAGACTACTGTCCACCTGTGTCCCAAGGTCTCTTATCACACTTTTGGTGTTAAGTAGACTACCACCTGTGTGGTAGTTCATGGGTACAGAGCTTTTACCAAAGGGGATGACAATGTACTTTTTGGCATTGAGCTTGAGACAATGGCTTTGACACCAGGCATCTGTCTCAGTGAGGCCCTTTTGTAGGATGTCCACATCCTTAGTAGTTTCGATTATTGCTCCTAGTTTGCAGTCATCTGTGAATTTAGTTAGAAAAAGACCTTCTGTACTTCAGAGAAGTAGATACCAGACAGGAGAGGTCCCAGGACTGAACCCTGTGGTACTCCACTTGCCACTGGTCTGAAGTCTGATTTGGAGTCTGCTACTTTCACAGTGTGGGTTCTGTCAGTAAGCCATTTGTCAACCCATCTTGTGACATAGGTATTTATACCTAGTTTAGTGAGTTTATCTATAATTCCAGAGTGGAGGATGGTGTTGAACACCTTAACGAGATCTAGATAGCCTGTGTGAACCTTCTTACCCTCATCTATGGCTTGGTGACAGCTTCAAAAAAGTCTATCAGGTTTAGGAGACATGATCTGCCTTTTACAAACCCGAACTGTGTGGGGTCTAGAGTTTGGAGATCTCCAATTTCTTTTTTATGAGTGCCATGATGATACGTTTCATGGCCTTGCAGACCAGGCTCGCCAGGCTAATGGGGAGGTAGTTCCCGGGGTCTGTTGTGGCCCCCCCTTTGTGGAGTGGGATAACCATTGCGGTGCACCATTCAATGGGCAGAAAGCCTGAGGTGAGGCTATGACTGAACATGGTACTTAAGTGGGGTGCCAGTTCATTCTTTAGTTCATATAGAAGGCAGCCTGGGATGTTGGCAGGTCCCATGGATGCTGTGTTCTTGGCTTTGGAGAGTGAGGTTTTTACCTGTGCAGTGTGATTACAGGAATTTTGCATTCTTTCGGTATAAAGATGGGCCCTTTAGTGGGTGAGAGGGGGGTATAGTTAGCACTGAACCTATCTGCCAGGATGTTGGCAATATCAGTTGGTTCTGTATGTTTAGTGTCATTGTGCTGTAACTCAGAGCAGATCTGAGTGTTGCCATTGAGATTCTTGACATAGCTATATAATGGTTTGTGGTTGTCTTTAGAATCAGTGGTGATTTTGTTTTCATAACTAGCTTTGGAGGATTTTATGAGGGATCTCAGCTTCTTACTGAGGCTGACCAGGGAGTTCCTCCAGTCGTGGGATTTTACTCTTTTTTGCAACAGTTTCTTTCTTCTGTTGTAGAGTTTGTTTATGGCAGAAGACCACCAGATTGGCTTCCTTTTTTTGGAGGATAGCATCTTGGTTCTGTTAGGGATAGCACGATCCATGCACTCATGTAAGTGATTATAAAGTGCATTTGTGTAGGATTCAGCAGTCGTACCTCTATTGTCCAGCTGCATGGGTGCTCTGAAGTTTGCCACTTTTGTCTTAAGAAGCGTAAAGTTGGCTTTGGAGACATTTTTTACAGTTGTTTTCCTAATGGGGGGTGGGAGCGGGATGTGGATGTCTAGGGTGATTAGCTTGTGGTCGGATCTGACCAACGATTGTTGTGATTCACATAACCATTTTTCCACTTCAGCGAAAGCTTCCTGGGTAATTAACTGTAACTGTTGAAGAGAGGTTACAGCACATATTAAGGCAGAGTCATCTGCATATTGCACAAGGGATGCTTGTCCTGTGGCTGTATATAGATTGTTAGTGAAGAGAAAGTGACTAGAATTGCTCCAAGGATGGATCCCTGTGGGATACCTAGAGTCACAGGAAGTAGAGAAGATATATTGTTTTGCCACAGTAGTGCTTGTTTCCATCCTGTAAGATAAGCTTTGAACCAGATGAGAGTGAAGCAACTAATGTTAAATTCTGATAGGGTGTTTAGAAGTTTGTAGTGAGAGACCATGTCAAATGCCTTTGACAGGTCAAGGAAAGTAGAGACTAGTTTTGTAAATCATGATTATTTTATTTTATTATCACTATAAGCACACCATATATTCTTTCAAGGTTTGATTCTTTGTTTTAAGGAATCTACACTATGTTTTTGAAGACAGCATGGATGGCAGCACTGGAGTTTAATGTCTGGAATGCTGAATCTGACATTTTAAGTTTGCAGTGTTTTGGGCTTTATTTTTCGCCATTTTGAGAGTCGGTGTAGTGAGCTTTCAGTCTAGTGATTTTGTGATGTTTTGGTCTTGGTCTTCTAAATGTTGACATTTTGATTAGTCAATGTTTTAAAGTTAACACACACACACACACACACACACACACACACACACACACACACACACACACACACACACACACACACACACACACACATTATTTCAATATGAAGGGGATCATTATCGTAGTGCAGGTGGACCTTCCTTCCAGCAGCACAATGGATCAAATAACCAGGCAAAGATGGGACTGGGGGCTATACATTTATGTGTTCCTTTTTGAGCCAGAGCTCAGATCAACTGCCATTTGTATCATAAGCTTTAGAGGTAAAGTTCCTGGCCCAAATTCAGAAGAACACAAGTAAAGGAGTGAATCATACCTCTCAACTGTACAGATTTTCACAGAATGCTGAGATTTTTGCCTCATATTTTTGGTCCATTCCTCAAAACATCTATTATTTTCTGGATTTTTGTGGCAAATCAATGAGGACTGAACTCACTAAATAATGACAGACATTTGAGTTTGAGACTTCATACCCTTCAGAAAATGGATGGCGACACAATATCTTTTATTCTAGCAACTTTCTAAGTTTATAGGAGCAATATTTAAAATGTATTCCTATTTTTTGGGCTTTGTCCCTCCATTATTTTTGTCTTTGTCCAGATTTTTTATGCTATGAGATTGAGAGCTATGATGAATGTTTCATCTTGGACTTGAACTTATGTTCACTTGACCACCATTTTTGCTGCTGTGGTCCTAGCTGAATTCTAGCTGAAAGGAAAGTCTGTACTGCTCTGGATAGATTGGAAGGATCTTGACCCTCACCAGGACAAGTGGTTTTAAAAATGTATTTATGCATGTATAGATAGATGGATGTTGGGATATTGGCATGCTATCAGCCTGTTCTTTATTAACCTTAAAAATACTCACCTGTAAGGCCAAATCTGGCACAGTAGCCTTCTTTGTCAAATACTATCAAACACAATGCACATTCCACATATATCCCATTGTTTATGGTTCTTTGTCTGTCTTTGCTAAATCTCATCACCAGAACTGTATCTTATCAGATAGGCAAAGCACTGCTTGTGTGAAAATATGCTTCTCTCATCTATAAGACCATTAGCATCCAGGCCCAGGTAATCAAGCTGTCTACTCTGCCATATTCTGCCAGCTAGTTTCCTGTAAAGCTGACATGAGGCTGTCTGATATATAATTCCTCAGTTCTTCATAAACCCCACACACTTCTATGGTACCTCCCCTACATGCAAAGAAAAGTGAAACAGTGCTCCCCAATGCTGTCTAGGTACTTCTAAATATGAATAAATGGAGGCAACTCATCTGGACTCTGTATCTCATTACTTCTCAGAATCTTGACCTCATTGTCCTCTCTTTGCTCAGCCTTTAGTCTGCGTGTCACAATGTACTGTCTTTGGTCAGCAAAAAGTTAATAGTAAGAGCTGCTTATATCTTGTTTTTCCTGTTAACCAGTTAATTTTGCAATACTAAAATATAGTCATTTTATAAGATTGATGCTTTGCATTCAGTTATGTGGCATATTATAAAGATAATCTTATGACATTATTCAGTATATGAAAAGTTAACCACATGGCAACTCCCATGATATTAATTTAGCAGTCATCAAAGTGTACTGAATTGAATACCAGACCAAGAGTTTTGAAAGCAATTCCTAAGTTTTTCTATTGTGTGTGTTTTTTTGTGCTGTTACCTAGGTCACTATATTTAAATGTTCCTTATTGGAGGTAACAGGGAGGATTGTCTGGTTAAGCAACTTTCTTATAGGCACAGAATAGAGAGATAGAATCAAACCATCTAATTTTAATTACAAGAAGCAATTCATTAGCAGTTCAGGGTCTTAATCCCCTGTGGTAACTGCCAGACTGCCAGACAGTTAATATAAAATGTGAAAGAAACATTCTTGTTTGTTTTCTGGACCACGAAATTAGCAAATATAGCATGTGGACTGAATTATACTACCAGCAAGAATAACTAAGCATTCGAAATATCTACAACTGCTCTGTGCATGGTTATGTTTAAAGAAGGAATAAGTTATATGTAAAACTTTGTATAGGACAGGTACTAAACTGCTGAATTATTTTCATCATTAGATCGTAATAACTGGGAAATGTTAATAAATATGTTGCTGTCAAACTAATTACTAGATATGTAATATCATTACTGAATTAGAAAATACAGTGAAATGGAATTAAATTAATGCACACTTCCATCAGATCTAAAAAATATCATACCATGCTCATGATAACTAGACTACATTGTTTAATGAGACTGATGAATGATGAATTCATAAACACATATAATTTAAACTATAACAGACTGACAGTACTGCTATTTATGGAACAGGGGCTGTCTAAAATAAATCAACCAAGCCTCAAATTCATTAAAATGTAGCAGTGATTCAAAAGGGAATATTAAATTCTTAATAAATAAAGACTGAGGAAAACAAATCCACCCTTTTTCAAAAGATGACAGCCCTGGATAAGTAAGTCCAATATTTGACATGGGGAATCTCACGCAACCACACCCACACACACACACACACACACACACACACACACACACACACACACACACACACACACACACACACACACACACACACACACACACACACACACAAACATGCCCAAGTGCACACATGCAAGGAAAGGATCTTTTACTTTTCTGTAAGCAAAATTTCAGATGGACTTCATTCTACTCATGTTAGCATATCCTACATTCTCCCTCGTTTAATATTTAACCACAAACTATTCTGATTATTAATGAATGCTATGTGAAAAATAGAACATCATGTAGATAATTTGAATAACTGCTGTCATAAGTAATATTCCTATTTTGAGGGTAGTGACTACTATGGTTCTTTGATGTATTATGAGTTCTCATCTTGTCCTGAACAGCTGGCTCTTCACAACAAAAAAATGCAGATCTTTCCATTCTGGAAAGACACACACACAGGTTCAGGCATCATTCATTTTCCATAATATCCTTCCTCATTCTGTCCAAAGCAACCAATTTCTTTTATGGGTCTTGTGGCGGTATTGAGACTGTGTGATGACTTGTTTCTGCCAGCATGTGATCTGTTTTATTGACCTATGCCTATAGTTTTCCTTTGGAACATTTACTAAGAACAGAAAAGTATATTTTTCACTGAGCTGGTAATGCAAAATCTGTGTAGTGAGTTAAACTACCTGAACATTGTACCCACTCTTTCAAGCCTGGCATCTGATGATCATGGTCTTAGAACCCCTGACACTGGCTTTAGTGAGAGCACTAATGGTAATGTAATGGTCTACTTACATGCTTTGGAGGAGATGCATTATTGATGACCAGGAGACACTTCTCCACGCTATTAATATGATGGTAACTTGCTAATCTTTTACATCTGCAGAGCTGTTCTGGCATGATGACCAGAATAGGCTCCTGTGGCTTAGTTTAATTTTATATGTCAAAGAAGACATTAGCAGAGTGGTTTCTGAAGAAGGCACTGTAACAGTTGATCCTGTACTGGAACTGACCTATTCTTTTTGCTGTTAAGGAGAGGTGAATATCAATGTACAGGAAGTGCATGAGTACCTCTTTTACCTATTCACTGATAGTGAATGATGAAGGCCATCTACAATACTATGAACAGGATGACAGGATGCCTTCCTTCTACTGATAAGTTAGTGCCCTAGGTTTTGATAACCTAACATAAATGCACCTAATACAACCTGCACCTCATTCATTTTGTGTGGAAAATTCCAAAGTCATCAGCATATTAGAGGACAGTGGTAGACTTTCAAGAAATTTTGTTTTCTAAATACATATGCCAAAATGGAAGACATAGACATTCATTCTGTTTTTTTATGTCAGATTTAGTAAGAAAGGTCTGTAACCTTTTCAACAAACTCTTGTAAGTATATAGAGCATTCTACCAATCTTTATTCTTTACAGAATTCATTGGCTGACTTTATGGATGAAGATGCTCATCACACTGAACTGAAGTCCAAATTCATCAATGCCATCTGACAGAGAGGACTCATAGTTCAGAATTCCATCAATGTTCTGTTTAGAATGACTAGTTTTATTTCTCTTTATGTACTTTAGGCCAATACAAAATCATAATGAAGTTGGACCACAAGATCTTGGAAGATATGTGTCTCTTGTATCCTAGAAGAAACCTTACAAGACCTGACACACAATATAGAAGAGAATCTGAGGAAACACTTGCACAAATTGCATTTACATTTCCTAATCAAAATGCATAGCTACTCTAACTACTGAATTTGCATTTATAAGGATGCAGTGCTAAAGTTACTCGCATGCTGATTTTATATATATTACACTGTTTCCTGTATGCAGAGCTGGATTATGGTCTAATGAGACCATAGGTGGGGTAATGGACTAGCCCCCCCCTCCCAGCCATTCTAATATCCCATTACTTAGCAGTCTCTCCACAGTTACCATAAAACACTTGTTAAACATTTTAGTGTGCATAGTATGTTATTCTTTACTTTTATAATGATCACAGAAATTTGTATTTAATTTAAAACTTTGATTTCAAATTCTACATCAAATAATGGCAGCCATATGCTAAACAAAACAAAACATTTTTACACTGAAAACAGACAGTATGAACACAACAACATTTTCTTACAATGAAACTTGCATTTATTGAAGATATATCTGGCGACCAATAAACCACAAAACATTTCAGGATTCATATTCAAATAGCATATAGTGAAACACTTCTTAATGGCTAAGTGATCAGTGCAGGAGTTCAAAAGACAGATGTATAACACACATTTGCTAACAACCTGAGATGGCACACTGTATGGTAGCACCCGTTTACAGGAGCAGTGCAGGAATACTGTGTGGTCCTGTGACTTTGTCAGAATCACACAGGAAACAAACACTGGCTGAAGGACTCAAACCCTGCACTACAGGACACAACTCATTAACACCTTATAGCCTTACTCATCTGCATTACTTGCCAGTTAAAGTGTTGTAGCCCAAACAAAGTGGTTTTCATTTCTGCTGAAATTTCATTTTTTTCTTTTTTTTTCCATAATAAATCTTTATTGTTATATTATTTTCAAACACAAGTAAGAACAAAAATAACATATATTCACAAATCAAACATTAACTAATATCACTAATAACTATGTGTCTCTAAAAACAAGCTACATTAAAATGTATTTGCAGTTAAATATTAACTTTAAACTTGTTGACATCACATTGTGCAGTTTATTCACAGCCTGAATGAACACACTGAAAACAGTGAAAAATAATGAAACTAAGGATCATACCCAAACAACATGGATCATATGACAATGCTTCTGCTTATTGCAATTGATTCCATCATTTACGACATAAGTACTCTGGGATGCAGGAACCAATTCTTTATACACACACACACACACACACACACACACACACACACACACACACACACACACACACACACACACACACCAATTGTTTACAGCCCCTTGTATGACGGTGTACATTTGCTTGTGATCAAATGAATGAAGAGATACACAGAAATAACCCAGAAATGTTTCAGCTCACTACTTCTAAATGCAACTAATTGCACCTTGTGCGCCCTCAAAACCTCTTAGTTAAAAATCAGAGACAAAACACCTAAAATCAGAAACAGATTTTTGATGTTAAATACTTAGAAAATTGTTAACATGGCATATTTTGCATTAGCAAGCTTTCACTGATGGATATGAAGACTAAACTTCACATAATTGTCATTATTTAGTTACTGCAGTCCACAATATGTTAACAAAAGGTCACGAATGTTATGTTGAACAGACCACAGATATGAGGAAAAAAAACATCAGGAGCAGTTGAGAACTATACCTACACACACGCACACACGCACACACGCACACATACACACACACACACACACACACACACACACACACACACACACACACACACACACACACACACACACATTAATTATAGCCACCATGGAATTGTTGAATATTTAAAAATTGTATGTGCCATAAAAAGAAAGCGCATTTTAAAATCACTTAGATTTGTCATTTTTAGACAGAATTTAAACCATTGCGGCCAATAAGTAAGCCTCAGTATTCACTGTGTTGTAAGACAGAGCAGGATGACTGTTTAGCTTCTTTAGCAATTACAAGATGATTCACCTTTTTAGGAGCTGTGGCAAGGGAGGATGTCAAGTTATTAGACAAAGCTATATAGTCATTAGATTGCCTACCTTTGTGTTAATGGATGGCAAGGGTTTATTTCAATAACTTTGATTACAAACTTGTGAGATGAGAATATTAAAGAATACAGTGACTTGATAGGATATTGATTTTGTAGATATTTTGAGAAACTGTAATAAAAACAGAAATAAGATTATGGCTTTTTGAGAATTTTTATGATATTTGCAGGAACTGTTCGTATGGTACTTGAGTATGGTTTGTGCGTGATGTATATTTTATGTCTCTTTGAAGCATCACTTTGTTTACTTGGGTATTTTGTAGATCTTTGAGCAGAATCAGTGACAGATTTTAAGGTGATTAGATGTTTAACTGGCATAATTGTTTTACTTAACTGTTCTAAGATATAGACGCTTGGAACTAGACTGCCAGAATTATTATTTTTTTCATGTCTTTTTTGTATTTGAAAATTATTACCAATTTTTATGGACCAGGTCCGATTTTACTATACTACAAAAGCCTTTTTATGCTTTAGAAGATTATTTTCTTTGCAGATGCGGTAAAACTTCCAAATATGTTCTCACTGAATCACAATGGCTTTAGTGTTATTACTGATCATTGTCTTTTCTACATATCAGCCCAGTACATTAAGTACTTTTAGAAATATACCACCGAGGAACTGAATTTCAGAATGTAGACCTACGTTATACACTATAAGTTCCAAATGACTTACTTTATCACTGTGAAAGAATGGATAGCTTTGCATATAATAAATAATCCTCTGAATCCTTGGTTTATGCTAGCGATCAGATAGTGATTATTTCACTTTTTCTCCTTCCCTATACCTTTCATCTATACATCTTTCTGTCATCCTGTTATAATTTTCTGACCTCCACTTTTCCACCTCTAAAAATCTGGATTTGCCTTCTGCTAATGCCAGTGCCACATTCATAGCCATGGTATACCTTGTATAGTGGCCCTCATCCACTGATTTTCTTTACATTCTTATTTTCTGCTTTATAATATTAGCTGTGAGCTTATCATCTATTATTTATCATCTGCATTGCCAATACTAGCTGACTCTTAGATGAAATAAGCAAATGTGTTACATAATGCAAAATCTGGGTCTAAAATCATTGTTTTCACAATAGCAGCTATGCATGTCAATATGTTTCCTTCCCCTTTCTGCATTTCCAATGCCTCATTTGTGCCCCAAAGTTAAACACTCATTCCTTACTATAACATTTTGCCTTTTTCCTCATTGGTTGATTCTTACTTTACTGCCAAATACTTAACCTCCTTTAACATCATTGTTAAGCCGATTGCAGATGTGATTATACATAAAATGGAATTGGGACCGATTCCACATGGTACTTTAAGCCAACAGTAATCTCAAACTGCATCACATTTCCAGTATGCATTACTTTTATTTCAGGGACATCTCATCAAGGGGTATATGCAATTGATTGTCTTTGACTGTCCCTCTACTCAAGTAGCTAATTATGTCAATACTTGACTGTCTGATTGACTGATAATACATATATATATATATATATATATATATATATATATATATATCTCATTCTGTTACAGTTCCTATCAAGTCATTTGCAAAAAAAAATCTTCATCAGGGATTCATTTTGCATTAAATAATGTCACATTTGCAAAAAAAATCTTAATCATGGATTCATTTTGCATTAAATAATGTTAAAGTGAAATACAAATATTAGAAAACGATTTAGCAGTTTTGTATTAGAAATTCAAACAACAGAAACTACAGCAAAGATAATTTGATGTTTATTGCTTCACAGTAGACAATGTTCATTGAAAACCAACAGCAGAGCTAAACTGATCGGGTAAATGATTGCAAAAACTAATGTATTTTATAAAAGAATGTTTATCTTTATAGCTAACTCCAATAGGCAATATAACACACATTGTAAACAATGAATGTACACACACACACACACACACACACACACACACACACACACACACACACACACACATAGACAGACCAATAGAGATATAAATATAGACATATATATATACATATATACTGTCCCCTTACTATTGCATGCTGAATCACTGTGTCTGGACTTCACACTTCTTTAAATAAAACCTCCAGGCATAAGTGCATTTACCTGTGATTAGAGCACCCATTGCCTCATAATGCAGGAAGCCAGTTTATTCTATGCTGCTCTCTTATTTGATCATTACTCCTCAATTTCCTCAGTTTTGACCACTGCCCACTCTATTGAAAAAGATGTAATAGCCCTTTCCTGTGTCACTGCACTTCTCTGCATTAGCTTTCAAGCATTTAAAAATACTGTACCATCACCCATCACCTACTAATTTACATAAAAGTGTTAGTCTCTCAAGAACTCAATGGTATGGAATTCCACTCTTCCTGCCGTTAGAAACCTCACATTTAACTCCTTCCTTACATATCTCAAGAAGTATCAGAACACCAAGCTAAGATGAAATAATAATAATAACAAAATTGTTATTTTTGGCCTGCTCATGGTGAGGAAGCTCTCCTCTGCCCCTTTTTAATGTGCACGCCCGCAAAATTGGTCTGCCTGTATCATCGCAGCTCAGGTCCCCCCCCTCCAGCAACTGCAACGTTGCCAAATAAAACCACTGCTATGGTCCAGTTTCGCCCTGCAGTTATTTCAAGCCAAGAATAACACTTTTTAATTAAGATTCCCACAAGAAAAGTCTGCATAGCACACTTAGTCTGCCTGTATCATCGCAGCTCAGGCCCCCACCAGCAACTGCAACATTGCCAAATAAAACCACTGCTACAGTCCGGTTTCTCCCTACAGTTATTTCAAGCCAAGAATAGCTCTTTTTAATAAGGATTCCCACCAGAAAAGTCTGCATAGGTGACTGGATGTTTATAATTCTTATTATCAGCAAATCTGGTCCTTTAATAGTTATTTTTAAGCACTGTGACTAGATGTTTACAATTGTTTTTATAGCAAATGTGGTACTTTTACTAGTTATTTTTTAAACATAGTTTTGGCCAGCGTGCACACCTGCAACGGCTCCCCCCACACCAGGCAACTATAGCTTCGTCTTTTGTCACCAAGTGGTGCAACTGACACTATCCTTGCTGTATCTTGTCCCAAATAAAACTGCTTCCCCACTGGAATTCCTGTAAAGTAAGGTTAGTACCATTTACTTGGTGTATTTTGTCCCCAAATAGATTTGCCTTCCTTTGTTGATTTACTTACACATCAAGGCCATAAAAGTAGTGTTTCTGCAACTATCTGGCTAAACTCCTACCTTTCTGCTTCTACCTCTTCTTACCTTTCACTTACTTAACAGCTCCAAGATTTCCTATTCTCATACTGTTTGTTTTTATTTGCACTCTTCTCTGAGGAGGCGGGACATACCTCTACCTGCTTTTTCTAGTTCTACCTTCCACCATTTTGTATCTCCCTCCTCTAACTACCCCCTCCCCCAATCCCATTGACTAGCCTATATTAGTGGGTCTTCTTGAGTGGCGCCATTTTTAAATAGTTACTTTTGCCTGCTTGTGGTGAGGAAACCCTCCCCAGCCCCTTTTCAGTGTGCATGCCTGTAAGTAAGTGCCTGCAATTGTTTAAGTTATTCTCAAATATTTGTTGTGCACCTGGGTCAATAGGCATTTTTATGCTTTCCAGCTGATGTACTTAGCTAACTCTATGTAATATAGGGAACTAACTGAAGTGGTGACTGCTTTTACTACAGAAACTGTTTGCTGTTACATGTGCTGTTATGCTTACAATGGTCTAGGGGACTAACTGAAGCAGTGACTGCTTTTACTACATAAACTCTTTGCTGTTAAATATGCTGTTATGCTTACAATGGATTTTGGCTGGAAACTTAAGATGAAATAATAATAATAATAACAAAATTGTTATTTTTGGCCTGCTCATGGTGAGGAAGCTCTCCTCTGCCCCTTTTTAATGTGCACGCCCGCAAAATTGGTCTGCCTGTATCATCGCAGCTCGGGTCCCCCCCCTCCAGCAACTGCAACGTTGCCAAATAAAACCACTGCTATGGTCCAGTTTCACCCTGCAGTTATTTCAAGGCAAGAATAACACTTTTTAATTAAGATTCCCACAAGAAAAGTCTGCATAGCACACTTGGTCTGCCTGTATCATCGCAGCTCAAGTCCCCCCCCCCAGCAACTCCATCATTGAAAAATAAAACCACTGCTACAGTCCGGTTTCTCCCTACAGTTATTTCAAGCCAAGAATAGCTCTTTTTAATAAGGATTCCCACCAGAAAAGTCTGCATAGGTGACTGGATGTTTATAATTCTTATTATCAGCAAATCTGGTCCTTTAATAGTTATTTTTAAACACTGTGACTAGATGTTTACAATTGTTTTTATAGCAAATGTGGTACTTTTACTAGTTATTTTTTAAACATAGTTTTGGCCGGCGTGCACACCTGCAATGGCTCCCCCCACTCCAGGCAACTATAGCTTCGTCTTTTGTCACCAAGTGGTGCAACTAACACTATCCTTGCTGTATCTTGTCCCAAATAAAACTGCTTCCCCACTGGAATTCCTGTAAAGTAAGGTTAGTACCATTTACTTGGTGTATTTTGTCCCCAAATAGATTTGCCTTCCTTTGTTGATTTACTTACACATCAAGGCCATAAAAGTAGTATTTCTGCAACTATCTGGTTACACTCCTACCTTTCAACTTCTACCTCTTCCTGCCTTTCACTTACTTAACAGCTCCAAGATTTCCTATTCTCATATTATTTGTTTTTATTTGCACTCTTCTCTGAGGAGGCGGGATATACCTCTACCTGCTTTTTCTAGTTCTACCTTCCACCATTTTGTATCTCCCTCCTCTAACTACCCCCTCCCCCAATCCCATTGAATAGCCTATATTAGTGGGTCTTCTTGAGTGGCGCCATTTTTAAATAGTTACTTTGGCCTGCTTGTGGTGAGGAAACCCTCCCCAGCCCCTTTTCAGTGTGCATGCCTGTAAGTAAGTGCCTGCAATTGTTTAAGCTATTCTCAAATATTTGTTGTGCACCTGGGTCAATAGGCATTTTTATGCTTTCCAGCTGATGTACTTAGCTACTCTATGTAGTATAGGAACTAACTGAAGTGGTGACTGCTTTTACTACAGAAACTGTTTGCTGTTACATGTGCTGTTATGCTTACAATGGTCTAGGGGACTAACTGAAGCAGTGACTGCTTTTACTACATAAACTCTTTGCTGTTAAAAATGCTGTTATGCTTACAATGGATTTTGGCTGGAGACTTGTGTAATGTAATAAATGTTAACTGGTTTTGACTGTTTTGTGTACTTGCCTACAGTATTCTTTCCCTAGTTATTTTTAGAAGGTGCAACTGCGCATATTCCATTTACTAAAGCAGTGATGGAAACACTTGTTCTCTGTTGGCAACTGGCAAGCTTCTTCGGCCTCTATTGATCAGTGCTAGTCTGTATTACTTAATATTACAGTTCTGTATACGTGTGTGTTCTGTGTTATCTTCAAATGTGTTCTAACCAGTTATTGCCTACTGCACCGTTATTTTGAGAAATGATGACTGCATAAGTTTGTGTTTTACTGTTACTATTATATGATTTCTGCCTGATATCTAATCCACTACAAGCCCTGAGGTCAGCAGTCTGTACATTACTGTCTTTTGAACTCCTGTCTCTCTCAGTCATTGTACGTTCACTCCGCAGACACCACAGATCCCCTTACAGACTCTCTAAGTTCCTTTATACCTCTCTTAACAACACACATCTACACTAGGTCAGCTCACCCTCACTCCTCTTACTTTACTGCTCATGGAGGTGTTGGGCACTTTTCAATAACTAGGATTATTTCTAAAATCACATTAAGTTTTTTTACAACACATATGGTCTGCCTGTCATCGCAGCTCAGTTCCACCCCCCCCCCCCCAGCAAATGCAACACTGCCACATAAAACCACTGCTATGGTTTAGTTTTTCCCTACAGTTATTTTAAGCCAAGAATAACACTTTTTAATAAGGACTTATACCAGAAGAGTCTGCATAGGTGACTGGATGTTTACAATGCTTATTATCAGCACAGTTGGTACTTTAGTAGTTATTTTTAAACATTGTGACTGGATGTTTACAATTCTTTTATAGTAAAGTTGATACTGTTACTATTTATTTCTTAAACATTGGTTCATCTGGTATGCACACCTGCAAGGGCTCCCCCCACCCCAGACAACTATAGCTTTGTCTTTTGCCACTAGGTGGTGCAACTAACACTATACTTGCTGTATCTTGTCCCAAATAAATCTGCCTCCCCATTGGAATTCCTATAAAGTAAGGCTAGTGCCATTTACTTGGTGTATTTTGTCCTCACATAGATTTGCCTTCCTTTGTTGATTTACTTAGGTTCATAGGTTCATAGGTTCATACTAGGCTATCTGCCCGGCATTTTTTACAAGCCCAACCCATAGTTTGGCGCTTCACCCCTTTAGTATGGGGAACTATACCCATTATTTTGCTGTGCCTCTGTCGAGCAGTGACACTGAGGTAATCCCTGAGGGTATATATCTCTCTCCATCCATTGCTCAAGATTTCTCTTGAACAAGGCCAGCGAGGTGCTCTGCCCATATATACCCAGGATTTTATTCCACAGCATAGGAGTCTTTGGGTGATGAATCTATCCCTCCAGCACGTCCTATTAATAGCCATGTCGAGGTAAGTGTCCACCATTGTGGCTCTGGATTTAAATCTATTTTTTGAGGTGAAGCATATTCATCAAATCTGGGTTTGACATGGCCTTGTATGTTAGGCAAAAGGTCACCTCTGAGAGCAAATGGCGGCGACTAGATATAGGAGTTCTCTTTCAGTCGGCAGCATAGGACAGACAGGATGTTTGGGACTTTTTTCCTTTTGAACTTTTTTGTGGCCTCCTCTCCAGCAAAATGTGGGTCAGATACATTCTCTCTGGGGCATTGTGCTCAATCATTGGTCTGATGAGTGAGTATAGGGAGACTATGACCTCCTTGATCTAGATGAGAATCCCTTCATGATAAGGTGGGCAATGTAGAAGGTCTTCCTAACTTCTTTTTAACATGGGTGTCGAATGACAGACTACTATCAACCTGGGTCCCCAGGTCCCTGATAACTTCTTCTGTGCTCAGTGGATTGCATAACTTCTTCTGTGCTCAGTGGATTGCCACCTATTTGGTAGCTAGGGGTAACTTTGTTTTCCAGATTTATGCATTGTTTGGCATTTAACTTTAGGCCATGGCTCTGGCACCAGTTATCCGTTTCTGTGAGACCCTTCTGAAGGATATCTGTGTCAGATGTGTTTTCTACTATGGCAGTTTGCAGTCATCTGCAAACTTTGTCAGCTAACCCTCCTGTGTTTGCTTGTACTTCGGAAAAGTAGATGCCAAACAAGAGTGGGCCCAGGACTGAGCCCTGTGGTACACCACTTGTGACAGCCTTTGAGTCTGACATGGCGCCAGCAACTCTGACCCTGTGGGTTCTGTCACTCAGCCAGTTTGCAACCCATCTTGTGATGTATGGGTTAACATTTAAGCTGATGAGTTTTTCAATGATACCCGAGTGGGGTATTGTATCGAGGCCTTCGCCAGATCGAGGTAGGCTGTAAGGACTACCATTGCCTGATCAATGGCTTTGGTGACTGTTTCAAAAAGTCAACCAAGTTTAGAAGGCATGATCTGCCTTTGACAAAGCCAAACTGGGATGGATCCAAAGTCTGCAAATTCCCTATGTCTTTATTTATGAGGTCCATTATGATCCTCTCCATGGCTTTGCAGATAAGGCTTGTCAAGCTAATGGGCGGTAATTTCCAGGGTCGGTGGAGGCACCGCCTATGAGAAGTGGGACGACAGTTGCAGTGGGCCACACCCTGGGTAGGTATCCAGAGGAAAGACAATGAAAAAAGAGCTGTCGTAGCTGGGGGTTTAATTCCTCGCTGAGTTCGTGGAGCACACAGCCGGGGACTCCATCATGTCCCATGGATGCTGTGTTTTTGCTTTGGAGAGCAGTTCCCACTTGGGCGTTGGAGATGTTTGGGGGCCTGCAATCGCTTGGTATAGATATCTCTCCTTTTGGGGGCGAGGGCGCGGAGAAGTTTGCACTGAACCTGTCAGCCAGTATGTTGGCAATGTCTGTAGGATCAGTAATCTTCACATCATTTTGAACTAGTTCTGAGCATATCTGGGAGTTTCCTCCCAGGTTTCTAACATAGCTAAAGAAGGCCTTATGATTGTCTTTTGAGTCTTTAGCTATTTTTCTCTCAAAATTTGCTTTGGATGATTTTATGAGAGCCCTTAGTTTTTTACTTATAGTGATCAAGGGTGTCTTACCTTTAAGGATTTTGCTCTATCTTGTAGTAGCTTCCTCCTTTGTTGTAGAGTTTGTTTATGGCTGGGGTCCACCAGACTGACGCTGTTTTTTTTGAACAAAGAGTCTTTGTTTTGCTTGGGATTGCCTTATCCATGCAGTCCTGCAGGTGCTGGTAGAAGGCATTTGTAAGTGATTCAGCGGCTTGAGTACTGTTTTCCGCCCTGCTCGGGGCCTTTAAAGGAGACCACACTAGTCTTTAGAAGTGTGAAGTCGGCTTTCGAAGTTCTTTACTGTGGTCTTTTTATTTCAGGTGGGGTGGGATGAGGACCTCCAGCGAGATTAGTTTGTGATCTGATCTCACCAGTGAGGGTATACTTCGGTGTTGAACATTGTGCTCCCATGTTCGTGATGATGAGATCAAGTACGTTTTCTCCTCTTGTGGGGATGGTGACTAGTTGTTCCATGGCATTTGAGTTTATGAATTCCTCGAACTTTTGGGCTAGGCTTTTTGGGCTTGGCTAGTGTTCCCAGTCTATATTAGGGTAATTGAAGTCACCTAGTATGATGGTGTTTGGTGATACATTTATCCCTCTAGTGTTTCAGGAAGGCCATGCGAGGTTGAGTTTGTGAGGGTGGCCTGTAACATGCTACAATTTGCAGAGCAGTCTTGCCTATGGTTAATTGCACCTGGATGGTCTCCGATGCATCAAATGCTACCAGTCTTGAGGTGTGGGTGTCCTTGATGAATATGGATACCCTCCTTTCTTGGTATTGTCCGGATTTTGGGGCGGAACGCATGATAAGAGGTAAAACCTGATAGTGCTGGGGTGCTCTCAGGAGCCTTGAACCAGGTTTCTGTCACTGCACAGACATCGATGTTCTCCATACTGAGAAGGGCCTCGAGTCGTGCATTTTGAGATTTAGACTTCTGGCATTGAGCAGCATTACCCTTAGTTTTTTCCTTTTTGTGTTCTAGGGGTGGTAGGTTTAGAATTTGAGCCTTGCCTAAAAAGGCACTATGGGGTGGCAAGAGCCTTTGCCAATATCCGAATCCCAGGGTGACAGGTGCAAGCCATCCCTTCTTGAAGCAGTGTGGCTTGTCCAGCATGTCATCCCAGGCAGACAGACATTGGATCCCCTTTGAATGACACCAGAGTTTAAGCCAATTGTTAAAGCTGATCATCTTATCTCTGTATTGTGGCATCATTCTTGGTGAAGGTAGGATACTGCTCAAGGTCAGGGTCATACCTGCCTGGGCTATATAATCAGAGAGCTCCTCAATGTCTCTTTTCATGTAGTCCAAGGAGTGCGTCTCAGGTCGTTTACAAGCGCGCGGCGGACAATGACTGAGTCGTATTTGTACCTGCTGTTGAGAGACCTGAGTGCTTGCGTTATTTGGCGGATTCTAGCACCCGACAGGCAGCTTACTGTGACCTTCTCCTTACTCAGTCTGGTGAGCAGGACATCAGTGTGTCTGACTATGGAGTCACCAATGACTAGTGTGTCTGGCATTGTGTTTGAGGGCTGTGACTGTTTGACACTCTGACTGTGAGGTCTTTGTGTTGCAGGTGTTGTGTTCTGAGGTGGTGGTTGTTTGGGTGTCTGCTTTGGTGGCCTCTGCTGTTTTGGTAGATTTTTGATCAGAGCCGAGTATGTCTTTGTGTGTTTATGTGTATGATTTGAGGTTGTGATGGTACTATGTGAGACTGGGTCTATAGTGTGTGTGGTAACCTTCTCCTCCTGACTGGTCTTGCCAGTCCTATGTTGAGAGAGCTCAGCCTCCAGTTTGGCCGTATAGTTGCATCTCTCGCATGTATTTGTGTTTTGTGGGAGGAGAGGGTTGGTACATGAGGCAATTGTAACATTGCCTCACTATTCCCAGGTTCACCAGCTGAGCAGGAGAGGACACTAGCAACTGATCCCTCGACATGCTAGAAGGACTAGACAAAAAAAACTTTAAAAGAGATTCCGGGGGACGTGGGTGACCGAGAAATGATGGCACCAAAGCCATAAAAGTAGTGTTTCTGCAACTATCTGGTTACACTAATACCTTTCTGCCTCTACTCCTTCTTTGCCTTCACTTACCTTACAGCACCACCTTTCATTCTGATTGTTTGTTTTTGCACTCTTCTTGTCTCGGAGGGGGGCAGCCTGCCTCATTTGCCCTTGCTGTGCTCGGGCTGAGTCTACTCCCCTACCCTACCCACATTCCCACCCCTGAATCACCTAGACTTATACAAACACTAACCACTGCTCCAACTTCCCCCAATCAGGAATCACCCTCTGTCCGCTAGTAACATCTCAATTAACCAATGCACTATTTATAACACTCTTCTCGCCTTTCACACAACTTAATTGCAACTGTCCTTAATCACTCTATTCCCACCACACTTCACCAACACTCCTCTGTCTCGACATCTTCTTTATCACACCATCCAGCTCACCTAACATTCCAAAACAAATAATTCGCACCATGCTCTTTCTCCTGCCCTCACTCTATACTCTACTGCTATCTGCATGCTATCTAACATCCTACCTACAGATACATGTCCATAGCCCCACACTTAATTATAGTAATACCATCCACTCCTCCTCTCCTATCTTGCCATCTCTTCCCAACTCTACAGTCACACACCTATTGCACACTTCCACTTCAAACATGTAGTTGTCAGCAATACCACTAACCACTTCAGCAAACACCTTCACATACTCTCCAAATAGTCACACAAATATGCATTTTTATTATCACATATTCTCTGTAGTGGTGATATACATTCCAGTCCCGGGTCACATACTGCACAACATGCCATCATGCTTACCATTCCACCCCTTCATCACATTAAAACTTCAGACCTTCTCATTCTTAACATGAACCTTAGAACCCTAGTTCACAAAATCACAGACTTTCATGGAGTCATTGCACAATACTCACCAGACATTCTTATAGCAACAGAAACTTGGCTAAAACCCCATATAAGAGACCCAGACATACTCCCACAAGGTTATTACATACAGAGGTTAGACAGAATCAAGAAGAAGGGAGGCAGGGTTGAAAGTTTCTACAAAGATAACCCAAGCATAGACTACCTACCCATCAAATACCCTTATGATAACAACTTTGAAGTCAGAGTAGCATGGCTCAGAATTAACCCAAAGAAAAATATTACCATAATAGCCACTTACATACCACCCAACAAGACTCCCACTGCCACTGAGAAACTCATAGCCTGGACAACTTTAACCTACATGCAAGAAACCATTATCACAAGTGACTTCAACTTAGACTGGAACACTTGCACTGGTGATAACCCTTCCACCTTCTTAAATCTACATGGATTTCTACAAAACTATCCAGTTTCTCACTCAAATAAATAAACACAGTAAAAGAGAATATATCTTAGACTGGTCACTTATTAACAGTACCACCCCCAACTATCTGTCCGAATGCCTTCCAAATAATTTAAGTGACCATAGACCTACCTACTTAATCCATCATCATCTCAACCCACCCAGCATCAAAGTTTAGAAAAGTTGTACGAAATACCAAAATCTTCTATAATGAAGCATTCTTAGACATGCTCAATAAATGTAACTGGACACCACTCCATCATCTCCAACTCGACCAGGCCATAACATACTTCAGTGACACATTTCTAGCTATTCTAAATAGGTTGCACCAACTCGTACATGTTGTGTTAAAAACAAGAGACTGCCCTGGATATCAAAAGAAGCCATTAGACTTCAAAAACTAAGGGACAAGACCTGGCTTCAATGCCAGAAAATAAAAGACAATAAAACTCTGTTAGCATACCAGCAGCTCTGCAATCAAACAAACAAAAAAAAAAAAACAACTCAAACTAAACAAAAAAAAAACATATTATACAGCTATGCAAAACAAATATGAAAATTATCCCAAAAAGTTCTGGCAGGCAATTAACTGGCTGCTCCACCTAGGTAAAGCCACAACCCCAGAACCAACAACCAATAGCCAAAAAATAAATATTGCCTCACAAATCAGCGCCTACTTTATAAACACCATCCTCTCCATAGTTATAGGGAACAATTCCACCTCACCATCTCTTCCACCTAATGTGGAAACTAACAACAACTCTTTTCACCTGAAGCCTGTCCCAACTAACACCATGCTTTAGGGGCACATTTTTTATTCACTTTTTATAGATTTTTATTTATTTGTTTTCTAAACGTTGCTGGGATTTACTTTTAATTTTTAATTTATAATGAAGTTTCACTAATTAACTGAATTGATTTTTAACTATTATAAATTGATTGTTAATTGAAGCTTGTTTGTCTGAGGAAGGTGAGGCACACCACACCGAAAGCTCTCATTGTGTTTCTACTCACTTTGGTTTTGTTTATCCAACTAACACCATAAGAATGATGCTGTAAAAAACTGAAAGCTTCTTTCTTAGCAGCTGACCAACTCCCCAATGACTACCTCAAATGTTCAGCTGATGCCATAGCTCTGTCTATCTCCATTATGGTAAACAGATCTATAGCAGAACACTATTTTCCAAAATTATAGAAAATTCCCTATATCATCCGTCTACATAAAGGAGAATCATCAACAGAATTAAACCATTACAGACCTATAGCCATCCTTTCTCCTTGTGTCAAAATTCTGGAAAATGTATACACACTTAATTACTACAATACCTGCTACCTCACAACCTTATCTCTGCCTCCCAACACGGTTTCAGACCAAAACACAGCACCACCACAGCCCTAATTCATTTCTCTGACACCATCAACCAACACAGAAATTCAAACCAGCAAGTAGCATCAATCTTCCCAGAGAAGTGAAAAACGTTCTACACTGTCTCCCATCAGAAACTCCTTAATACTCTTGCCTCACTAAACCTAGCAAAGACTTCCCTCTGCTGGTTCCTAAGCTATCTTTCTGACAGACAACAAGCAGCATGATGGAAATCTCAACTCTCACCACTTCTGCCTGTCTCAGTCGGAGTCCCCCAAGGATCACACTAAGGCCCCTTCTTTGTGCCATCTTCTCTAATGATCTAGCCTCATCCACAACGCATGCTAAAGTAGTTCAATATGTGGACGGTTCAACTTTAATCTGCGCGGCAGATACTTTAACAGACCTCCAAATAGTAACCTAAAAAGCTTTTAATGATATTGAAACATATCTGAGTAAATCACAACTAATCCTCAACCCCAAAAAGACACAGTTAATGCTATTCACCTTAGCAAACAATCACTGACCACCCCTCCTTTCACCATTCTCTCAGCAAAAAACAGTCATCCAACCAGCTGAGCATACAAAACTCCCCTGCATGACTATCGACAACAAATTCAGATCTGACCAACACATAGCCATCTCAATTAAAAAAGATCACGTCAAACTTGTCTCACTGTACAGAAGCAAGCCATTCCTCAATGACAATACCAGACAAGCCATATCCAGAACCTTCCTCCTCTCTACGCTCCTTTATGCTTTCCCCCTCTTTACCAACTTAAAAAAATCAGACTTAATTCAATTGGAAACTTGCTACAACAAAATAGCCCACTTCACAGCCAACCTTCCCCACCAAACCCACCATTGTATTGCTCTACATAAATTAAATTGGTTTGAGCTACCTAACCTTCTCCATCTCTACCAACTTAAATCCACACACGGTATCATCTTCCATCCTGACAATTTCCCATCCCTTGAGGAACTTGTTGTTCCCTACTCATGCCCACAAAGACTAAGATCTGCAGACAGAAACTTTCTCACAGTAAACAAAGCTAACAACACTCATGGTGAAGCCCTATTCTCAAATCAAATAGCCAAATTATGAAACTCTCTACACCACACCCTCCAAAACACACCTGAATTTACCAGTTTCAAACAACTTCTATTTGAACATCTATCCAAACCTGGCATTGCTCCTGCACCAATCCTGACTGACAGGTAACTCTCTCATCACACTATCCAATCCTTACCTCATATTTCCCATCTCCTCACTGTTGTTACTACTAAAAAAAAAATATATATATATATATATATATATATATATATAGAGAGAGAGAGAGAGAGAGAGAATCTACAGAACACTGACAGCCCAAAACACTGTCACCCATATGGCCGATGCCATACGGTCGACATTCACAATATCGACAACTTCACAAAAAAGGAAAATAAAATTTCCTTTTTTGTGCTAGCAGGGGGGCTCCGCCCCCACACCCCCATACCTTTAATATACCAACTCTGAGATTGCACTACAGTGCAAGAATGGAAATTTTTCCATTCCGCACTATTGGGAGATAGCGTTTCACCATTGTCGATATTCTGAACGTTGACCATACGGCATCGTTGTAAGCTGTCAGCATTCTGTATGGGACCCATATATACAAATATATATATATATATATATATATATATATATATATATATATATATATATATATATATACAAAAGGAATCTCATTTGTTCATAACTATTATTTAATATGTACACAGTATTCATTTTATTTTTCTCACAGTGATCTTTATTGAAATGCTTGTTGTTTTTGAACCTGTAGCTATTGGAAAACTGTATTGAATACTTCTTTGTATAGACTAACTAGATGATGTGTATTCTGCATCTTACTGTATGTATACTATTGTACTATCTAATTATTGTATTTTGCTTATATTTCTGTGGAGCTTTTCTCCCCGGGCCTCCACTGGGAATGGGCTTCTGGCTCAGTCAGACATTCCCGGTAAACAAATGTAAATAAATAAATAATAACAACAACAACAACAACAATACTACTGCTACTAATAACAATAATGGAATAACTTAGCTACATTTCTGAGTCCATTTTAAGTATATAAACAATATATTGCATGCATGCCCCAGTATCTTTTAGTGAGTCTGACCTTCTGGTTAATAAGTATTTGGTAAATATGTAGTCTAGCAGATCATTATATTGCCTAACCTAAATTCCTAATTGCTCCAGATTACTGACTGGTTAAGTGACTTGCTTAAATTCATACAGCAGGCAGATAAAAGCTGAGGGAATCAAACCCTGTACCACAGGAACTATCTCATTAGCCTTATTTCTCTGCACTTACTGCCAGTAGAGACTAAACCGCAATGTATGTTTTTGGTTATAGTACTTTTCAATTCAGCTAGTATGTTCAATATAATTACCTTGTAGTCTTCCCTAAATCTGTTTACAGACTAAAACTGCACGTGAGTTTTTGTTATATGACTCTCCTTTTCAACTAGTATTTTCAACATAATTGCCCTGTAGTTCTCTCCCTGATGATGGTGCATTTATTGCCTTTTTATTAGCTCATTAATGTTTTGAAATAATAGCTAGATGTCGATTGATATGGTATAGTAATGATTTCAGTAGGTTTTCTATGCCAGAAGTATGCTATAGCCATTAACTATCAGTGTACAGTTAAGTTTTGTGATTTTGTCTGGGGTACTTTAACAAGTGAACGATTGACTGAATTATTTATGTATCTATGTATTTATTTATTTATTTATGAAATAAATTTACATCTGCAGTGAGTATCATTTTCCAAATCCTGATGTGGCTAGATTAGTAGTATGAGATGATTTTTTGACAGTTATGCTGGCTGTAAGAGTCTTCTGAATGTAGCAGTATATTATTTCACCAGGTGAAATTTATAACTTTAAAACATATATACAGCTATAGCAGTGCTCCTAAACTAGGTTCAAGCTGGTTTTATTTAATGTTATTATAGTACCTGCTAAGAGCAAAGTGATTGCAAAATGCATGTGTTAAAGTTTAAAAATAGCTTGATAAGGAACTGGGTGATATTTGCTTTACATTAGCCCTACAGAGATTTAAAATTAGGTCTCTCAAAAATGAATTTCCTGCGAAAATGTATTAATTTAATCATCTCTGTCATAAATTATATTTATCAGCATTAATCAGAAGTAATACACTTGGGTGAATTGTTTCTCTTTATATGCACTATTTTCTACAATTAAGTACAGTGCCTCTAGATAAAAATCTGTGCAGTCAAACATAAAAATTATAAACAGTTTGTCGTCATAATCAATTTGTTGCATTCAAAATCTTCACTGCCCTCCTCAAAAAAATCTTTAAACAAGATGCTTAAGGCTCAAAATCTAATTCTACAATAGTAATAAGATTTGAAGTTGTGTTGCAGGCCTTTATGTCATGACAATATTGTTACTGATGCAACAGGTTGCACTCTCACCTTTTTTGCTAGAAGACCAGAAGACTGTGGGTTCTATTCCCACTCCAGGTAAATAGATCTCTGACACTGCAGTGCAGCAGTATGGCGGTTCTGCTCTCCTCTAAGTGTATCATCCTTCAGATGAAATATTAAATGCAGTTCCCATCTGCTCAGATGGATGCAAAAGGTCTCACAGTACCTATCAAAAAAGAGTAGGGAAATTTCCCTAATATCCTATCCATTTTATCATTAATACTAGAAATACCACATTGGCTCTCCCTGAATGAGGCCACTAGCCTAGTTGGGCTAACTTGGTCAACAAATGATAAACAGAGTTTAGAAACTCAAGTAATTTCAATTCAATGCAGCAAGTGAGTCTAAATTATCCCTATGAACTTGGCATGCATATTGACATAACATCATCAATAGGTTGTGATGGAGGTAATGATGTGAGTACTGCACTGGTTCTACACGTCAGAAGACAATGGCTTTGCTGTTTCTAAAGATAGGAGTCATCAGTGCTTAGTCAATTAGCTAAACAACAGCCACACTCCCTGAATGCTACATTACAATACTTCAGTTTTCTATTAATCTTTATTATCAAATTTCACACCCATTTCATACATTTAGTGCTTATTAACATGCTTAATTCCTGATCATTCAGTCATGCTGAAGTACAATATGTCTCACTTTGCTTCAACTCCCTGCACCAACTTACTCATGTGCTAACCCTAGCCTTACCACTGTTGCCACCCCCAACCCCAACTCTTACTCATTAGGATACCGAACACCTGTCTTTAACAGTAACACTAAACAAGAAAAAAAATCACACACACACACACACACACACACACACACGCACACACGCGCACACACACACACACACACACACACACACACACACACACACACACACACACACACACACACACACACACACACACACACACACACACACACACACACACACACACACGTACCCCTTTCAGAGACCTTACACTAATCTTACCCTGCAAACAATCTCACACACTCAGACACAAATAAAACATATATCTGTCTTACTATAATAAAAACCCTCAAAGACTAACAAACATACACACACCCCTGATGGTAATACTTTCATTACAAATGAAAGTTTGGCACCACTACCCGCTCATATTTACCTCCAACTTGCCTTACATTTGATGATCCAAAAGTCAACCACTTCAGCATTTGACAAATGACACCATTCACCCATATTTGACACAAAAGAACTAAACAATAAAACAAGCCTGGAGACAAATGTTATGTAACTCTATCTATCTATCTATCTATCTATCTATCTATCTATCTATCTATCTATCTATCTAGCTATCTATGTATAAGAAAGATACTTTTTTGACAGAATCACATTTTGCTGAATCATAACTGACTGAAGAAACTTGAATGAAAACTCATTTCACCAAATCAAGATTAATTGAAATTTGAAAAGAAAAGAAGCAATGATTCACTGTGTGGGTGTCTTTTTCTCTCGTCTCAGCTGTTGTGTCACCACATTTATTCTACTTAAATAAAGAGACAAGGGCCCTGAAAACTATTTTGGTTTGTTTCACTGTATTTTTCAATAGATTGGTGATCAAACATTTGTGCTTAATCACTTGTTGTTTGATACTTTTATAACAAATGGACATATACCCTAACCCAATGTACAAATACCAAACAAAAGTGACCCAAGGATTGAACCTTGGGGTACATAACTACTAACAGGATTTTGGAGGAGGTAGAGCCATCTACCCTGATTTTCTGGGTTGTATTCATGAAGCATTTTGTTACTCAACTAGTTTACACACAGATTTACATTTAGACTTCTTAATTTTTCCAATATTTTTGGGTTTTTAATACCATAATGGGAATCATATCTCTCAACCTCTTGGCACAAGAAATCTGGATAAAGCAAGACATAAAGTGGGGACAAAGGGACAAAACTAGAGAAACATTTGAAATATTGCTCTTATAAACTTAGAAAGTTGCTAGAATAACAGAATTTGTGTAAGCACTCATTTTTGGAAGGTCATGAAGTCTGACACTCAAAGGCACGTCAGTATTTAGTGACTTTAATCTTCAGATCATACTAGTGATTTGTCAGAAAACCATAAAGTTTATGAGGAACAGAGCAAAAATAAGAAGTAAACATCTGGGCAGTTGACAGGTATGATGGGAATGGATTCCATTCCTAAGTCAAAGTATGATTAAAGTTCATGAACTGAGTATTGTTTCAATCTTTGATGTTAGCCAGAAGTGCTCTTTGTGTACCCTGCAATATGTCCAGTAATGACCCCTTCTGCGATTCATATTTTGTTACATGTATCAGTAAAACATCTACATACGATTTTAATTCTTTTTTATAAGACCCATTGCTCCTGCTACTGTTGGAACTGTCTGGTTATCCTTCTTCCACATAGCCCTCGTTTCTGCCTGCAAATCCTGATATTTTATGACTTTGTGTCTCTCTGTACACAAGACACTGTAGTCAATGGTTGTAGTGATTCAATGATCAATGCTACTTTTGTCTTCTTTTCATGGTCCACTATATCTGGTTTTCTCTTTTGACCTGTCAGTAATGGGTGATCCCTTGTGATATAAACTTCATCATTTTCTATAATGCTTTGTGCATCATGTTTCCAATGTTTTTCAGCTACTTCAATATTATAATGTTTGCATATTCTTCAATGCAAAAGTCTTGCCACATTATTATGCCTTTCCGTATACAGTCCTTCTGCCATTAGTATATCATAACCAGCAACAAGATGTGCAACTGTTTGCAAATCTGTTTTACAAAACCAACATTTGTCTGTTTCTCCATCATGTTTATTGGACTTTGCAAACCATTGTGTATTTAGTCCACTGTCTTGGGCCTCCAGTATTAACCTTTCATCTTATTCACCTCTCCTTAATCATTTCTGCATTTAATCCTGATCAACATGAGGTTGTTCCAATAGTTTTCTGTACTTGCAACTATATTTATGCATTTTACACATCTTGCTTTCTGATCTGATCCTTTACCTTATATTGAAATTACTAACTATCGACCAATTGCCATTCTATCTCCCTTATCTAAAATTCTAGAGAGAGTCATCCATACTCAACTCATGGATCACCTTCACACCCAAAAACTACTATCTAACACACAACATGGTTTTCATCTCTATCACAGTACCACCACTGCCCTACTCTCCTTCACTAGTACAGTTAATTACTTTAGAAATCAAGGACATTTTGCATCTGTCATATTTTTAGACTTGTCCATAGCCTTTGATATGGTAGATCATAACAAATGTATTGAAGTCCTCTCTGCCCTAAATCCATCTAACTCCTCTATCACCTGTTTTCAAAACAATCTGTCTAGACGTCAGCAGGCTGTACTTTGGCAGCACCACCTCTCCACTCCCCTAGCAGTTGCCTTAGGGGTCCCTCAAGGCTCCATCCTTGGCCCTCTTCTCTTCTCCCTCTTCACCAATCAACTTCACATCTCCACTTCTCATACCTCTGTGATACAATATGCAGATGACTCTACCCTTATATGTGCAGCCTCCTCCCTACAAGACCTCCACACCATAACTCAAGATTCATTCCTATCTGTAGAAACATAGCTTACCAACTATCAACATATTCTAAACTTCAATAAAACAAAACTTCTTATCTTTTACCCCGCAAGAGCTAGCTCTTCTTACTTAACTTTCAGCTTGGAGTCCAAAAATAAAACCATTATTGCCCCAGTAACACATCCTAAACTGTTAGGCAATAAAATTGACAATAATCTATAATTTGACATTCATATTGCACAAACTATTAAAGAGGCTCACAAAAAATAGGTCTTCTTTACAGAAATAAGCAGTTCCTAACTAGATCCACAAAAGCTACTATTGCCCGTACCCACCTCCTGTCAACACTCGTATATGCCTCTCCAATATTAACCAACCTCCATAAAACTGACATGGGTCTATATTAGATCACTGAGCACTTAAAAAAGAGAACGGTAATTAATCGACCCTATGTAAGCGAAAGCTTACAATTTCGAACTGCCAGAACAGCAACCAAACACAAAAAAAATACATTAAACATTACATTAAGTGGGGGGCTTTGCCCCCACACCCCCCTACTTAAATATACCAACTCCAAGACTGCACTACAGTGCCGAAAATGGCAAAGTAACGAAGCGGCCAAGCAAAATCTTTCTCTGGGAAAGAATTTGCTTAGAAGCCGCTTCGATATTTTGATGTTTCAGGATTTTGAGTTTGACCAAGACACATTTGAAAGAATGTGTCTTCAGTCTTCTAATAGGGAACCAATTAACCTTACCAAACTTGAATCATGCAACAATAAAATTGCTAAATTTGCTACTGATGCCTCATATAGGTCACATCTCTGCACTGCTCTTAAACAAGTTAGTTGGCTAGAACTTCCTCATTTGCTTCAGTATAAACAACTTATTTGTGCCCACAAAATCCTACACCAGCCAGATAAAATCCCTGCTTTTAACAATATTATACAACCATATACCACTATTAGACCCTACACTCTAGTAACAAAGTTATGTTAAAGACCACCAAAGCTAACTACTCAGCTGGTGAATCTCTCTTATCAGATTTTATCCCTAAACTGTGGAACAAACTTCCATCAAGCATTTCCTCTAACTGCCCCTTAGCACAATTTAAAAAGCTCCTAAATTCTTACTTTATAGAAAACTGGCTTTGTTCCTGTTATCATCCTGGATAATTCTTAGCTCTTTATTTCTATCTACATCTGTCATAGTTGCTCCTATCATACTATATAACTCATTATCTTCCCTCATTCTATACTTAATTCCCTTATTCTTGCTCAAACGCAACTATCGCTTTTGTTATTATTTTCACTAGATGCTGTATTGCCGTTTTTCTGTAATTGTTGCATTGGTATGCTACTTGAACTTTTATATTTTTATCTTATCAACATGTCTACTGTTTACTGGAGCTTATCTCCCCGGGACTCTGCTGAAAAAGGACATGTGTCCAGTCAGACTTTCCTGGTAAACAAATGTGAAATAAGTAAATAAATAAATACATATTCTTTTTTTTTTTTTTTTTTTGGTACATTCAGTTGCTTCCTAATTTTTAAGTATTTCTGGTTGTATTCCAGTCCTGCTTGATACTAATATGCTTCTGCTAAACTAAACAGGGAAGTCATCTTAGACTTATTCCCCTGATGTTTTAAAACTTTTGTTATGTTTGGGTCTTGTGAAGTCAGTAGGTATGTATGCAGTCCTACGATTACAGATCTATACATGTAATCAGTTTCAAGGAGGCCCACAGCTCCTTCAGAATGGGACGTATATAGGCTTGGTATAAACTGATTTTTATAAATTGTTTAATAAGCATGAAGCATCCTTCTTGTTTTCCTATCCAACTAATCCAACACTTTTTGGGGTCAGTCAGTCACTCCAAAACTGTAAGTTAGGACAGGAAGAGCAAATTAATTTATAGCTTGGACTTTGTTCCTAGATGTCAGTACTGTATCTAGTATTAATTTTAGCCTTCTAAAATATTCCTTTCTAAGTCTTATTCACATTTGTTCCTGCTTTTGTTGTCAGTACTTCATCAATTCCCAAATATTTAAAACTCCCTCTTCCTCAAGTTCTTTTATATCACATTCCTGTCCCAGGCTGATGATGTATTGGTGCTGCAACTTTCCTTCTTTAAAGGTTGTTTTTGCACAATTGTCAAAATCAAATGACATATTATCTGACAAAGTTTTGACCACTTGCAGCTGTGCTTTCAGTTCCTTGTAGGATCAATTATACAGTTTTAAATCATCCACAAAAAGATGAGAAGTCTTTATGTTTGTTGTTTTCTGGGAGACAAATTGTAGCCATGACCTAATCTGTTATGTACACAGCTTAATGGGTTAAGGGCAAGACAACAGAGCTGGAGTGACAAGGAGTCACCCTGGAATATTCACTTTGAATTTTTATCCCAGGGGCAATAATTTGTCCTTTATCATGGCCTAAATGGAAAGTGGTTTGCCATTGTTTCATGGTCACTGTAATGGAATTGATCAGTGTAGGGTATAACTTATAAATTTTTAATCACTCTTTTATCCATGAATGTGGATACAGTCAAATGCTTTTTTATAGTCTATCCATGCCATACTTAGATTCTTCCACTTTTTACAATTCTCCATTATGACTTTATATAACAGCAAATGATCCTTTATTCCACATGAATTTCTTTTGTTACCCTTTTGTTCTATTGCCATGACTGAGTTTTCATCTAAATGACTATAAACTCCATCAGTATCAATTATAGTGTATAGTTTATACGTTGTTGGAGTGCAAGTTATTGGTCTATAGTTGTTAGGATACCTTGCAGGTTTACTCTTAAGTAAAAGTATTGTTTTTCTTGTTGTTACTAGGTTGGCATCTGTTTGGGGTGCTCATATAAATAGTTCTTGCTCATGGCTAAATCTTCATGTAAATATGTTAACACCTTTGGCTAGAAGTTAAGTACTGCATCTGGGCCTGAATTTTTCCATTTAGGAGCTTTTCTTAACTTTGTTTCAATTTTTCTGGCTGTTCCTTCATCCCATTTCATACCTTGAACATTTGAACTTCTTATTCTTTCTTTTACTTTTTCTGTCCATTCAGCATCTTTGTTATGTTCCAAAGAATCCTCATAGATAGTTCTCCAAAATATATCTATTTTTTTTTTCTTTTTTGGTGTGGTTTCAATTCCTTTTGCCTTGTTTCTCAATTGTGTATAAAACTTTTTTTGTCATCAATAAAGTGCTTATTTTGTACTTTTTCTTTATATTTTTTTACATATCTTCTAAGTTTTTCTGCCTGTGCTGATATTTTTAGTTTATCATTTGCGATAGCGCATGATATATCCTGATCTGTTCTGATACTGTTCTTTGCTTTTAATATGTCTATCTTTCTGATTATTTTTGTTGATCTGTTTCCTCTTCTGTACTCTGCTAACAGTGACACTTCTTGTCTTAACTGCTTTATAGATTTCACTATTTGATACTTCCATGATGGCATTTGATTTCTCCCCTTCCTTTCCCTTACTGCCCTGTGTTTTTGTGGTAAGAATTTATCTGTTATTAATTTAGCTGCACAGTAATATATCCTACATATTTCTGTTATATCATATGTATTTCAGTAAGCAGTCCTAATTACTGTGTTTGTTTTACCAAACATCTAACTTTTGGGGTTTTATTGACTTTCTGTAGTCTATTTCTTTCACTGACCTTAATATATCTGTGAGAGTTTATCTATGATACCTGAGTATGTAATGGTCTTGAATGCATTTTTGATGTCTAAATATGCAGTCTGCACCATTTTGTCATCATCCATTACTTCAACAACCTTCTCTAAAACACCCAGTGTTGACTGTAATATTGACTGCAAAACTTTGAAAACATAACAAATACAGAAATACACATGCAACAAGAAACAGCCTTAGAGCACTGTAAAATCTAACTTACAAGAAAAACAAACCAAAAAAAATCAGCCCCCCCCCCAAAATGCCTTGCTAACTATATATACTGAATCCAAGATTGCACAAACACAGGGTATGGACAAATTTCCCAACCCCTTAAAATGTTCAGTCTCACACAAAAGTCAATCAATTGCCTAGTCGACCATATGCAGTCATCTAGACAGCTGTCGACCTTACACACACTTGATGTATTCGTTAAGACCCATATATAACTTGCTGAGCCATAAACCCTTTACATTTGCTTTGACAGTAGAGAAGCAAATACAAAACAGGAGTGGCCCAAGATCTGAACCTTGGAGTACACCACCAGTAACAGGGCTCTTGGAGGACGTAGAGCCATCCACACAACTTTTTTGGGTTCTGTTTATGACTCTGTTTGTTATCCAATGGGTTACATAGGGATTTACATTTAGCAGGAAGAGTTTATATATGATACCTGAGTGAGAGATGGTGTTGAATGGATTGTGAGGTCTAGATATGCAGTCTATACTGCTTTGCCCTCATCCACTGCTTCAGTAACCTTTTCAAAAGAAGTCTACCAGGTTAAACAGGCAGGATCTGCACTTCACAAATCTGAACTGGCTTGGTTTGAGAGTTTATAGGTTACCTTTGTCTTTATGGATTAATTCCATAAGGATCCTTTTCACAGTCTTACAACTGAGATTCATCAGATGCATTGGTCTATAATTATCTGTCTCAGCTGATGCCCAACTTTTGTGCAAGGTGTTGACTGATGCTGTCCTCCATTCATCTGGCACAAAGCATATTATTACATTTTTATTTCTTATAAGATGCGTAAAACAGCGGAAAGATTTTGATAGTGTGTTATATTTGTAATTATTTCACTCAGATTGAATAACTTGTATGTGTGTATACATATATCTGTCTATGAGTTCCCTTCAGAAGCTCAAAATATCGAAATGTCGAATTTCAGTATTTCAAGCCCAAGAAGCCGGATCCACATAATCCACATAATAGCAAAAGTTTAGAAGCACGAAATTCAAAATGTCGATTACCAGAAGTTTTGAATTTCATGCTTCTAAAATTCCGCTATGGTCATGTATTCAGGTAAGTGTGTGTATGTGTTAAGGGGTTTGAGTAGGGGCTATGGTGTGTGTCAGTGCATTTTGTTGCTGTGATGTGTGTGTGCAAAGAGAAAGTAGCTAGTGTGGTGGTGCGTCTGTATGTAGTACGACCTAGGAGTGAGAATATTTAAGTAGGGGTGGTGTGGGGTGCACCCCCCCACATGGAGGGAGCAGGGGGTACAGTACAGTTATTGTGTGTGTTTGTGTGGTGGATGGTGTGGTTGTGTGTGTAGTAAAATCCTGAAATTCAAAACTTCCGGTATTCGAGGTTTTGAATTTCGTGTTTTTTACTTTTCGTTGTTTTGTGGATTCATCTTCTTGGGCTCAAGATACTGAAATTCAAGATTTCAGTATTTCGAGCTTCTGAAGTGAATCCCTGTGTGTGTGTGTGTGTGTATATATATATATATATATATATATATATATATATATATATATGTATGTATATGTATATATATATATATATATATATATATATATATATATATATATATATATATATATATATATATATATATATGTATATGTAGTTAGATACATAGATAAATGCAATACTTTTTTGAGGTACTGTTTAACCCCATGAATTATTCTAAGTTATGGTGTTATATTTTGTCTATTAGTGTAGTGCCATGTTGTGACATCCCTACTCTGGGCCAGTAATCAAAGAGCCTGAATCCCTATCACTAACACTGGAGAAGGACATTCATTTGGAATACAAATGGATACACTCAGTATTTCCAGATCCAAACCTCTCTGCATAAAGCACAGTTTCCCTTAAGAGCACACAAGGAACACAATCAGCCCAGGGTCTGGATTTCTCTATATCTGTATCTTCCCAGGTCCCCAGTAAGGACCACCACTGGCACTGTGAAACTAATGCTTTGTGTCCCTGCCAAAGCAGCTGTCACACACACACACACACACACACACACACACACACACACACACACAGACACACACATGGGAAAGGCTGGCACAGATTTACTAACCATGCCACCTTCTGTCCAGACTATAAGGTAGTTTCACTGCCACCAGTCAGTTACTATAAGGCTCTTAAAAGGGTATCCAATTATACTGAGTGAAGTTAATATTAATACAAATAGTAATGTTAACAGCAATGCTTTCAGGAGTGGACCGAGTTATCACCAAATAAATATGTACAAATACTCTCAAAACTTAAATATTTTCTAAAAAGGACCAGCCACAATGAAAAGTTTAAATATATGTAATAATAAAAAATAAAAGAACATGATAACACTAAATATCTATTTACATTAAACATCAGAGTTTCAGTCACAGGAAATATTAAAAATAACACAGATGGAAAGTTTCACACTGTTATAGAAAAACAGTATTTAGCTAGTCTCACAATCTATTCCTGATTGACTAAAATAATTACTGTTCCTACGTACTGCACAGAGGAAGGCAAGATGGGTGAGTGGTCCTTGTTGTCAGATCCAAGACAGAATACAGAATGCTCCTGAGATATCAGTCTCCTCTAATATTAAAACATTATTTCTATACAGAATGACACTACATACAGCTGGTCAGCTGACTCTGTTCCCCATTCTATCACCAACACTAGAAGTTGCCAGGATTCTATCACCTACATGTCAATAATACAGACACAAGACCATTGCTCAGATGTGGTGCAGCTGCTGAAAGTCATAAAAAAAACATTCCACTCTTCCTACAGGAGCTACAACCTATTCACTAGTACAGACATTGCTTCTCTGGGTCCCTTCAAAACTGTGGGATAACATCTTTATGGCTTAACCCATAAAGTTATTTAATTTCAAGAATATATTTCAAAGTCAGATGGATTAACCTCTTCCCTTCCAGTATATGCTGTCAAAACACATGCATTTAATTCAGTTACAATAATACATGTACATTTCTTCTCCTTCCAGCAGGGCACACTGTTGATTTATTTTACATTTTCAGCGCAAGCAGCTATACAAATCAGTTTGATATAGAAATGGCATATAATTGTATACAAAATTCCAGCTACCATATGTTACACATCCACTGCCCCACTTTTCCTGGCAAGGCTGGCAGTACCTTCTATCATCACACATGTTCTGATAATTTGTTTAATTTAGCATGTATATTCACATGGCATTACTGTGGTTCTCTATCAGTATACTTTTTGCTACAATTACTTTGAGCTTACATGCATACACTTTTTTAACCATTACTCCACTCCCCTATTTCCCCTGTATTCTCTTGCTGTGACTTGCTGTGGTCCTTTCATCATCTCTCTTTTGTATAATAAGTACTAACTCTATTGCCTCAATATAATTTTATAGCTTAGTAGAGTTTTTTTTTTCCTTTCATTTCAGAGCATGCGGTCAATATATCTACATACAGGTTTACTGAGACTTTGTCATTGTTTCATAACCTGCGGCCATTACATCTACACACAAGTTTACTGAGACTTTGTCACTGTTGCATGTAAGCATAGTTATCATGAAGAACCTTGTCGTGTATTAACTTTAATCAGTTAAATACATGCCTGCTCTGTGCAATAGTAGGACCCCTTACTCAGTTGGCCGCTGCTTCCTTTTGCTTGACCAGTAGACTATATTGCATATGCCAGGTGTTTAGTCTCTTTGTTCTGGCTATAGAGTGATTGCACTCAGTTATAAATTGACCTCTGTAGAATTTAGAATATTAAAGTACAATACTATTTTCCCCCTCATTTTAACCAAGGCTTGCATCATGTAAGTTGTAGAGTGTTATGCCTCTCATTTCCTATGTAACATGTTGTTCTACTCCAACACAATGATGAGGTTATTCTAAATTCCACCCACCGTATGCTGTTAATCTGTAATCATATTTGTTTAACTTGAAAAGTCTAATGTGCAATGATGACTGCTACTTGACATGACCCTTGTTATCTTGTCAAGTAATTTCACATAATCTTACTAAAATTTTATCTCAATGACATGTAATGCCATTATTTACTATTGTAATGTTCTAATGTCTTTATGTGTAATGTAATGCAAATGTCTGTATGTGTGGTATATACTGCAGTTTTTCTATTTACACCTGTATGTGGAGCTTTTCACTCCAAACCTCTGCTGAAAATGGCTTCTGCTGACCCAGTCAGACTATTCCAGTAAACAAATGTGAAATAAATAAATAAATAAGTAAATAAATGTTTGCAGGCTGATACTGAATAGCCTTTGTCAGGGGTCTGACAAGTCATGTTCTGTTTCAGTTTGACCAGCAGGCAGCCAGGTATGCTATCCCACCCTAGAGAAGTAGTATTCTTGGCCTTGGACAGCACCTTGAGGTCTTGCTCTTGGGAGATATGGGGGATTAGTGTAGTTGCAGTTATATGATTTTGGAATCTAGGATGAGAAAGTGGGGAGAATTTTGAATTACATTTTTTCCATGAGTAGATTGATTATATCCTCTTGATCCCAGCATGTGATTTCCTTTACTATTAGCTCTGAGCAGTGCTGGGTATTGTTTCTCAGATTTCTAACATAGTTAAAGAAGGTTTTGTGGTTATATTTCAAATGGGTGGCTATTTTACCATATTACTTACTTTGGTTGATTTGACCAGATCCAAACTTCCATGGTAGCAAGAGTGTTATTGACGTCTTGAGAGTTAAATGTTATTTTGTATGCAATTATTTTTTTTTCCTTTATATTATTGAGTCTGTTTATGTTACTGTTCCATCACAAAGGTCTATTTTTCATTTGTTGCTGTATTTATTTCTGAGTGGGACAGATGCATTTATGCAACTATTTACATGTGCATAGAATTAGGCAGTAAATGATTCCGCATAAGCAGTGGGGTCATCAAGATGGAACAGACTTTTGAACTTAGTCAGGTCATCACTCAGTTTTAGTAGATTTGCCTAGGCATGCTCTCTGAATACCTAGGTATTGGAGGATGCTTCTGGATTCAGTTGTAAGGTAAATGTGACTGATATAATTTTTACTGGAAAAACTCACCCAGACTCTGACACAACTTGCTGTGAAGGAAATGTTAGTTTGGTTCATAGGTTCATAGGTTGGTACTAGGCTATTGGCCCTAGGGCCTATACAAGCCTAACCATAACAATTCCCTGGTTATTTCTTCCCACCCTATTTACTTCCCTGGACCCCTGTCTAGCAGGATGACTGACATGATCCCTGGGGTGAATTTCCTTTCTCCCATCCAATCATCAAGGTTCCTTTTGAAGAGGGCCAAAGAGGTGCTCTGCTTGACATGTATGGGTAGTCTATTCCAGAGTTTGGGGAATCTCCGGGTCAAGAACCTATCCCTCCAGCATGTTTTGTTTATTGTGATGACAAGGTTTAGATCCCTGGAGCGTGTGGCTCTGAGGGATTGGGATTTCTTTAAGTGTAGTATGTCCAACAGCTCCGGGTTTGACATGGACTTGTTTGTTAAGCAGAGATCACCTCTGATTAGACGATATCTGACAGAGCATAGCTGGAGTTTTTTGAGGCTGTCAGCGTAGGGCATCTGCTTTAGGCCTGTGATACTTTTAGTGAGGTATTTCTGCAGCCTTTCCAGTTGTTGCAGATGTCTTGAGAGGTAAATACCAAACAGGGCATTGTATTCTATAATGGGTCTGATGAAGGATGAATACAGTGGAACAATGACCTCCTTCTCCTGGATGAAAAGCCCTTAGTGATAAGGTGTGCCACATAAAAGGATTTCCTGACTGTTGTGGCGATATGGTTATCAAGGGTGAGACCACTGTCCACCTGTGTCCCTAAGTCTCTTATCACACTTTCAGTGTTTAGTGTACTGCCACCTTTGTGGTAATTCATGGGTACATGTTTTTTCCCAAAGGGGATAACTATACATTTCTTGGCATTGAGCTTGAGCCCATAGCTGTGGCACCAAGCATCTGTTTCTGTAAGGCCCTTTTGTAGAGTATCCACATCATTTAAGGATTCAGTAATGGCTCACAGTTTGCAGTCATCTGCGAACTTTGTTAGCCAGCGTCCCTTAGTATTGGCCTGTACTTCAGAGAAGTAGATACCAAACAAGAGCAGTCCCAGGACTGAACCCTGAGGTACTCCACTTGTTACTTGTCTGGAGCTGGATTTGGAGTCGGCTACTTTTACAGTGCAGGTTCTGTCAGTACACCAGTTGGCAACCCATCGAGTGATGTAGGGATTAATACCCAGCTTAGTAAGTCTATCTATGATTCCAGAGTGGGGGATGGTGTCAAAGGCCTTGGCAAGGTCTAGATAGGCTGTGTGGACCGCCTTACCCTCGTCCACAGCTCTGGAGACTGATTCGAAGAAGTCAATTAGGTTCAGGAGACACGATCGTCCCTTCACAAACCCAAACTGGGTGGGGTCCAGTGTTTGAAGATTGCCAATGTCTTTGTTTATAAGTTCCATGATAATAAGTTCCATGGCCTTGCAGATCAGGCTCAACAGACTGATGGGGTGGTAGTTCCCAGGATCCAAGGTGGATCCTCCCTTGTGGAGTGGGATAACTGTAGCTGTGCACCACTCAGTGGGCATGAAGCTTGAGGTGAGGCTATGATTAAACATGACACTTAGGTGAGGTGACAGTTCATTTTGTAGTTCAAGTAATACACAGTCCGGGATGTCATCTGGTCCCATGGATGCTGTATTCTTAGCTTTGGAGAGTGCGTTTTTTACCTGAGTGGCCGTTATTACCTGAATTTGGCAATCTTCTGGTATTGAGATGGGTCATTTAGGGGTGAGAGGGGGGTGAAGTTGGCACTGAATTGATCTGCCAGGATATTGACAATATCCTTGGGATCAGTATATTTAATGCCACTCTGTTGTAGCTCAGAGCAGATCTGAGCATTGCCATTTAGATTCTTGACATAGATATAGAATGCCTTGTGGTTGTCTTTGGAATCTTTGGGCAATTTTATTTTCATAACTAGCTTTGGAGGATTTTATGAGGGATCTCAGCTTCTTACTGAAGCTGGTAAGGGAGTTTTTTGCATCCTGGGATTTTCATCTTTTCTGAAACAGTTTCTTCCTTTTGTTGTAAAGTTTATTTATTGCAAGCGACCGCCAGATTGGCTTCCTTTTTTTGGAGGAGAGCATCTTGGTTCCATTTGCGATGGCACGATTCATGCATGAGTGGATGTGCTCGTACAGTGCTTTAATGTAGGATTCAGCAGTCGAACATTCAGTTCCCGTCAGCATGGGTATCATGAGGTTTGTCACTTCTGACTTGAGTAGCATGAAGTTGGCTTTGGAGAAGTTTTTTATGGAGGTTTCCTTACTGCGGGATGAGGGTGGGATGTGGATGTTAAGGGTGATTAGCTTATGGTCAGACGTGACCAACAAGGTGGTGACCATAGGTGTGAAGCATCGATCTCCCATATTGGTAATGACCAGGTCTAGGATATTGGAACCCCTGGTGGGACTATGGATTAGTTGATCCAGGGTGTTAGAATTTTTGAATTCCAAGAACCGTTGGGCAAAGGTGTTGGTACATGAGTAGTTTTCCCAGTTAATGGCAGGGTAGTTGAAATCACCCAGTATTAGGGTGTTTGTTTGTATCTTCCTATTTTCCATTATGTTTAGAAAGATGTAGTGAGAATCTTGGGGCATGGTGGTGGATCTGTAGCAAGCTACAATTTGGATTGCAGTCTTACCTAGTGTTAGTTGCACCTGGAGAATTTCAGATGCACTGTACTGGACAACTAGCCTGGTGGTGTGAATATCCTTGGTGAATATGGGCACTCCCCCACATTTAGTGTTTCAGTCTTGGTTTGGTCACCTAAAAGTGTGGTAAGAGTTTTAGCCTGGTATTGCAGGGGTGCTCTCTGGAGCCTTGAACCAGGTCTGAGTTACTGCACATATATCGAAGTTCTCCATTTTTAGGAGTGCCTCGAGAGAGTGCATTTTGAGGTTTAGACTTCTAGCATTGAGTAGCATTGCTTTCAGAATTTTCATGCTTGTACCTGTTATGGTGGTGGTTTTGTCCTTTGAACTTTGCCTAAACAAGGCACTATAGGGATGGCAAGAGCCTTAGCCTTTAACCTGAATCGCAGGGGCGACAGGTGCAGACTATCTCTGGCAAAGCATCTGGGTCTGTCGATCATGTCGTCCCAGGCAGACAGATACTGGATCCCCTTTGAATGACACCAGAAGCTTCACCAATTGTTGAAGTCAATCATTTTCTCCTTATACTGTGGTATCATTCTGAGCAAAGGCAGGATGCTACTCAGGGCTAGGGTCATACCTGCCAGGGCCACATGATCTGAGAGCTCTTCCATTTCTCTTTTCATGTAGTCCAGGGAGGTATGTCTCAAGTCATTCACTCCAACATGGACAATGACAGAGTCATATTTTTACTTGTGGAGTGACTTGCGTGCATGCGTTATGTGGTGAATCCTGGCACCCATTTTCTCCTTGTTCATCCTGGTGAGTGGGACATCAGTGTGCCTGACTATAGAGTCACCTATGACTAAAGTGTTGGGTACGTTGCCTTGCCTTAGGTGCTGTTGGGTGGCACACTGGTGTCATGAGCTATGTGACACTTTGGTTGTGATTGGTGTTTGTTTGCGTTTCAGCTTCATAGGTCCTTGTTGTTTGGGCAGGTTAATGTTAAGGGCCTCCATATATGTGGGTTTAGTGTTGCTATGTGTGGGTGTTGGTGGTGTGGGTTTAGAATGGTTATGTGTTGCTTGACGTGTAGTGCAGGTGTTAACCTTCTCCTCTTGACTGTCTAGCACAATCTTGGGTAGAGAGAGCTTTGCTTCCAGTTTGGCTATGTAAGTGCATCTCTCACAGGTTGTAGTGTTGGGTGGTAGGAGGAGAGGGTTGTCTGTGTACATGAGGCAATTGCTGCATTGCCCCAGTATGCCCAGGTTCACCAGGTGGACAGGAGGAATCACCGGAAGCTGACCCTTGGACATGCTTGGTTTGGTGCTTTTTAAAGTACAGGAGCTGTTTTCCCTTGCCTTAGCAAGGTAATTTGCAATTATAGGCTGTTTAGTGCCTACAATTAATTTATCCTTATTAACAAGGAGAGTTGAGCGCTTGTATCAGTTTAAGGCTTCCTAGTGCTTTCCAGCAGGTATTAGAGCAAGTGCCAGTCGCAGGGATGTTTAAAGGTAAGATGAAAAAAATGGTTTATCCTAAACACTTCTGTCTGCACTAGATATGTTAGATGTGAAAGTAGCTAAATTAAGTTTTACTTGTCTAAAAAGTTAAGTTTTAGTGGAGAGTCACTATTTTTAAAACAGCAAGATAGACTGAAAGGGGGTTGTCACTTTTGTAATCTGGTACTATGGAATACAGTAGGATGGCCAATACATTTAAATAGTTGAAGGGGAGTGATTTTACAAAATGATAATTTTGTGCTTACTCACACAAGCCAGTGAAAGCATAGAGGAAATGAGATATATGGTCAAATTAACATAAGAGGCAGGCAGCTAGAATGACAGTGGTATTTTGAGAATGCGACAGTAACCGGGTGGGCGTGTGGGGAAAAAATTTCTGCCTGACTCACAAGAGGCAGAGCTGTGGTCTCTTTTGAAGTTTTAATATTCAGTTAAAAGCAGAATACAAGTAAAACACAAGATAAAGAAAACAAATCACAGTATTCAAAATATAAAAAGGCAATAAAGTAATACAAAATACAACAAATAAAAAGCAAACTAACCTTTCCTTCACGGCAAAATGTAGCAGAGCCTGGTGAGCTTTCTAGTAAAGCAAAAAAGTTTGCGTTTGCTTTTTTATATTTTGTATTACTTTATTGCCTTCTTCTGTTTTGTATATTGTGATATACTCCAGACTAATACCTGCACCACTTCAGTGCTATGGTAACTATTGTCTTAAACTAGAGTCATATCTGTTACTTGCATATAAACATGTACCATATCAAAGTTATGATAATATTCATATAACAATGTTACTATTAACAATGTAATACTGTTTAATGACTATTGCAACCGTATCCATCTAGTGTCTGCAGCCTGTACCTATATGTGTCAATAACCAGATACCCTACTGGATCTAGTTGAAATATATGTATCTGTCTGTAACTTTAATCTATAAGTGTCTGCAATTTATACCTAGTCATTAACTAGATACCTTAAAGGATCGAGGTGAAATATGTACCCAAGTTTGTCTGTATGTACTGTTTAATTGTCTCTTTGGAGCTTTTCTCCCTGGGCCTCCACTGAAAATGGACATATATCCAGCTGGACTATCCCGGTTAACAAATGTAAAATAAATAAAATAAATAAATAAATGTGTTTTCTTTACACTGTGTTTTACTTGTATTCTGCTTTTAATTGGATATTAAAACTAGGAAAGATACCACAGCTGTCTCTTCTGAGTCACTCAGAAATTTTTCCTACTCTCCCACCCTGGTGTCATGTTCTTATACTTTGTCTTTCTTGTTGGCTGCCCCTTATGTTAATTTGTCCACACATCATCTTTTCTCCCTCCCTCCCTCCCTTCATTGGCTGTTATAAGTATGTATACAATTATCATTTTGTGAAATGACTTCCCTTCAGCTATTTAAGTTTATTGGCCATCCCACTGTATTTCATAGAACCAGCATACAAAGTTCCCACCTCTTTTCAATGTATATTGTTTTTTAAAATTAGTGATTGCCTACTGAGACAGATAAAGCTTAAGTTACCCAACTTTTGCTTGTAACTGCTTAGAGCACACTGCAGTCCTTAGGATATCCATTTTTCCATCTTACCTTTAAAATCTGCAACATCTATTGCAAGACAAGCAATTACTGGAGAGCCCACATTCTGCCTCCATCATGAGACACACTGATATCCCTTTCACCAGGCTGAGTAAGGAGAAAGTTACGGTCAGTTGCTTATCAGGGGCTAGAATCTACCACATTATGCATGCTCTCAGGTCACTGGACCACAAGCACCAGTATGATTCAGTCATAGTCCATGTGGGTGTAAATGACCTGAGATGTACTTCCCTAGGATATGAAGAGAAACATTATGGTGTACTAGGAATATGTGTCCCAGGCTGGTGTGAGCCTAGCTTTCAGCAGCATTTTACCTTTTGCAAGGATGATGCCATAATATGAACAAAAGCTGACTGACTTTAATAATTGGCTTAGTTTCTGGTGTTATTTTAAGGGGTGTGCAATATTTGTCAGCATAGGAGATGACCAACAGACCACACTGCTTTTCCAGGGATGGTCTGCACCTCTCCCCCTAAGGATTTTGAATATTAGATAAAAAAATGTCTTTTCCCATAGTGCCTTTTTTTTAGGCAATGCCAAACTGAAAGTGCTTTTCACATAACAAATCAAAACCAAGAAAATCTAAATGCATTACTTCTCAATGCTATGAGTCTAAACAAAAAACTACACTCCCTAGAAGTTGTCTTCACCCTAGAGAATGCTATCATCTGTGCAGTCACTGAGACCTGGTTTAAAGATGCAGAGGCCATGCTGTCAGTGCAAAGTTATAATGCTTTCCACACATTTAGACCAGCTACTACACAGACAGGGACTAAAGGTGGAGGTGTTTCAAAGTACATCAGAAATAAATCTACTTCAAGGCTGGTGAATCAGGACAATGCACTGCATAGGTTCAAAGGGTCATAGGACATTTCTAGGCTAACAGCCCTAGAGCCTTTATAAGCTTAGCCATGTTAATTGCAGGTTACTCTAATTGTCTTTAGTTAGATGGATGTTCTTTACAGATCAGCACCAACAACCCCTGTCCACGAGGGACATGGGTACCACCCCTGGGGTGAATTTGTAGTCACCCATCCATTTGTCCAGGTTGTGTATGAATGGGTTCATTCATTGAGAAGCTCTGCTTCACATGAATTAAAAGTTTATTCCAGAGTAGCAGTAATCTATGGGAGGCATACCTGTCTCTCCAGCATGTCCTGCTAATGTCATTGGCAAGGTTGAGATCCCTAGAGTGAGTGACTCTAGTGCCATTTGATTTGCAGATGTACAGCATTTCCATCAGGTTGGGGTCAGAGATTGCCTTGTAGGCCAGGCACAAGTCACCTCTCAGTAGCCTATAGGATACAGAGTACATTGACAGAGCTTTCAGTCTATCCACGTAGGTCATGGTTTGGAGGCCATGTATCTTCTTAGTGAAAAACCTCTGTGGTCTTTCCAGTTGCTGCAGGTGTCTGGTGAGATACATGCAGAAGGGAGCATTGTACTCTATTAATGGTCTAATTAGTGTCAAGTAAAGTGGGGTTATACCATCCTTAGACCTGGATATGATGCCTTTACTTATGAGATGTGCAACACAGAAGGTTTTCCTTACCACAGTTGAAACCTGGTGATCAAAGTTCAGATTGCTATTGACCTCTGTTCCCACATCTTGCACCACGGGGTTTGAGCTTAGAGGGGTGCTCTCTATATTGTAATTAGTGGGGAATTCTGCTTTGCCAAATGTTTTAATAGTGCACTTTTTTTTGTGTGTTTAGTTTTAGACCGTGACTTTGGCACCAGCCATTTGTTTGCGTTCGCCCCTCCTTTAATATGTTAACATCATTGGGGGACTCAATGATTGTGTCTAGTTTACAATCACTAATGAACTTAGTAAGCTAAAGGCCATCTACTATAGCCTGTACTTCCAAGAAATAAATTCCAAATATTAAAGGGCCCAGTACAGATCCTTGAGGTGTGCCACTGGTAACAGATCTATTGGTAGAGGTGGAATCACCAACTTTGACAGTATGTGTTCTGTCGGTGAGCCATTTAGCTACCCATCTAGTGAAGTAAGGGTTAACACCTAGTTGGGAGAAATTTTCAATGATACCCAAATGGGGGATTGTGTGAAAGGGTTTGGCTAGGTCCACATAAGTGGTATGCACTGTCTTACCTCCATTCAGGGCTTTGGTGACTTTCTCAAAGAAGTCCACCAGGTTCAGTAAGCATGATCTACCCTTAATGAAGCCAAAATGGGTTAGGTCTAGAATTTGAAGGTCACTTGATAAGGTCCATGATGGTCCTTTCCATGGCCTTGCAGATGAGGCTGGTTAGACTTATGGGTCTATAGTTCCCGGAGTCAGTTGATGGCCCACCTTTATGCAAGGGGATTACCATTGCTGTTCCCATTCTGCTGGTACAAAGCCAGTTTTCAGGTTATGGTTAAAGAGAACAGCAAGTGGGTCAGCTAGGTCCTGTTTTAGATTGCTTAGTAAGGAAACTGGGATTTTTTCTGGGCCCACTGAGGCTGTGTTTTTGGCCTTTGACAGAGCAGGTATGACTTGATCTCTAGAAATACTAGGTAGAGAACTGGTGTCAGGTATGCTTTGGGTTATGGCTGGTGTGGATAGGGGAGTGAAAGTTTCATCAAATCTGTCATTTAGCAGGTTGGCAATTTCCTCTGGTATAGTGTGAATCTAATGATTGTCCTCAGCTAGGGATGCTATTTTAGCTTCATAATTAGCTTTAGAGGACTTGACAAGAATTCTGATTTCCTTGTTCAGTTTGTGGAGAAATTCACCAGAGGCAGTTGCATCTTGTTCTTGGGCATCAGTTTCTTCCTTTTGTTATACAATCTTTTTATACTAGATGTCCACCAAGGGGGCTTGTTTTTTTGGAAAGGGCCTGGTTTTAATCAGGTCAGGTACCACCAAATCTATACATTTGCTAAGATAATTATACAGGGCATTTGTTACATTTATGCCTAGGAGTCATTACTGCCTGTTCATGCAGGGGGTATAAAACTTTTTATACCATCTCAAGTAGGCTGTAGTTTGCTTTTGAAAAGTTCCTTAGTTTTTTGCTCCTTTGGGGTGTGGGGTTGAATAGTTAATTTGAATGAGACTGATTTATGGCCCAAACCTACCTGGGAGGGCATTACACAGGGGGCAAAGATGCAAAGGTGCTAATACTTTTAACCAATAGTTAGGTACTGCATCTGGGCCTGGGATCTAACTGGAGAGATAATAAGTCAGCAAGCAAAGGAGAGTAGTATTGCTGAAATTGTATTTATCATCAAGTCTTGGTGAGTACTTTCACAAGGTGGACCATGTTTTTCACAAACTCTCACCAAGATGACACTGATATATAGACTGTATTTTATATATCATATATCATGGACAGAAGCAGGACAAAAATTAAAAGCTGGGTGCACAAGACCCAGGATAAAAAAGTGTCCAATCCTGGTAGGTGCACTGGTGCCAGGACTGGAAGAAATGACAGTGCAGAATCCTCAAAATATTGAAACATTCCTACAATGGGACCAGGCCAAGCCCTGTTGTAAAAGAAAGTAGTAGTCCACAATAATCACAAAAACTGATAGGCCAAAGAAAAGCCATAAAGACTATAGAGTGGACTACTGAGGAAAAGAAAGAAATTATGTATTGTTATTGTTATGCAAAAATCCATAATTTACAGACACAAGATATACAAAAAGATTAAGAGAGAAATCAGAGGAAAGAAAAATACTTCCACAAGAAAAACTGCCAGAAGCTTTAAATAAAAATGTATGTTCATTAATACAACTGATTTGTGAAAAGCATTATATAGACCAAGAAACTGAAACTGTTCTGTTTGGAAAAAGAAGCATCTGAGGAAGTGTGAAAATATAAACAACAAAACCTGAGATTTTTGAAAAGTATAAAAAAGAAATATGGACATGGGAAAGAAAGAGACATATCATATGGTGCAATATTTATGCAAAGTTGAAAGCCAAATTAATCAATATAAAAAAGGCAGCCCCAAAGATATTCAAAGAGAAATACAGGCAAAGGCATGCAGATATGGAAAATTTCACAATAAAAAAATAATATCACAAAGATGGAATGTAGAAAAGAAGATTAGTAAAGCAGAAGTTAAACAAATAGAAGTCGAAGTAATGCAATGCTTGCAAAGTGAAAGATCTGGTGTAGAAAGTCTAACACACATATTACATCACAGCATGATGGAATGAGTCCCCTAAATAAGGAGAAACAGGAAGATCAGGAGACATCTGAAGAAGAACTATGGACATGGGAAGCAAAAATAGATTTAATATAGTGTAATATCTATGCAAAGGAGAAAGCAAAACTAATCAATACAAAAAGAGCAGCACCAAAGATATTTGAAGAGAATGAATCCAGACATGGAAAACTTTATAATACAAAAAAATAAGAAGACAAAGAGGAAAAGTAGAAAAGGAGATTAATAATGGAGAAGTTAAAGAAATATAAACTGAGGTTATGGACTGCCTGTGAAGTGAAGGATTTAGGATAGAAACTCTAACTCAGAAAGCGCCACAGCAGGATAGAGCAAAAGACATCCACATTAAGGTGAAACCTGTGGAACAGGATGCATCTGGTCAGTTGCCATTTGAAGATATTTTGGAGCCTTCCACAGCAAATCAGTATAAATGTTCATTTAAAGTTGGACAATAAGGGAAGTAACAAGAAACTGTGGCAACTCTGGCACAGTCAATGTTGAGGCGTGATATGCCAGTGAGTTCCCATTTGACAGAGCAACAGAGCAAAATGAGCTGAGAGAAGAGTTGCTTGATTTAATGGAGATAGATAAATGTATTAAGATTAATGAAAGAAATAGACTGCAGAAGGTCAAAACCAAAAAAGTTAAAAGTTTGATAAGCCAAATGAACACAGTAATTAGGACTGTCCATAGAAACCCATGTGATATGAAAGAAATAAACAGGATATATTACTGTGCAGCTAAATTAATAACAGATAACATTCTGCCACAAGAACATATGGTAGTAAGGGGAAGGAAGGGGAGAAATCGAATACCATCATGGAAGTATCGGACAGAGAAAACTATAAAGTAATTAAGACAAGAAGTGTCACTGTTAGAAGAGTATAGAAGAGGGAACAGATCAACAAAAATATTCAGAAAGATACAATAGATGTGATAAAAACAATGTACAGCATTATAACTGATCAGGATTTATTATGCACTATCGCAAATAATAAACTGAAAATATTAGCACAGGCAGAAAAACTTAGAAGATACACAGATAAATATAAAGGAAAAGTACAAAATAAGTCATTTATTGATGACTCAAAAAAGTTTTATAGAGACTGGGAAATTAGGTAAAAGGAATTGAAAGACCACCAAAAAAAAGAAGAAATAGCTACATTTTGGAGAAGTATTTATGAAAATCCTGTGGAACATAACAAAGATGCTAAATGGACAGATAAAGTAAAAGAAAGAATAAGAAGTACAAAGGTACAGGATATGAAATGGGATGCAGTAACAGCCAGAGCGATTGATAGAAAGTTAAGAAAAGCCTCTAACTGGAAAATCCCAGGCCCAGATGCAGTAAGTAAATTCTGGTTAAAAGTATTAACATCTTTGCACAAAGATTTAGCCATGATTAAGAACTATTTTTATGCGCACACTGAACAAACACCAGCCTGGATAACAACAGGAAAAACAATGCTCCTACTTAAGAGTGAACCTGAAAGCTACCCTAAAAATTATAGACCAATAACTTGCCCTCCAATGGTGTATAAACTATAAACTGGAATTGATGCCGACAGAGTTTATAGTTATTTAGAAGAAATCTCAGTTATAGCAATAGAACAAAAGGGCAATAAAAGAAAGTCATATGGGACAAAGGATCATTTGTTGTTAAAAGTCATAGTGGAGAACTGTAAAAAAGGGAAAGAATCTATGTATGGCATGGATTGACTACAAGAAAGCATTTGAAGAGTGCTTAAAATGTATAAGATACACCCTACACTGATAAACTACATCACAGCAACCATAAAACAGTGGCAAACCACTTTGCAGTTAAGGCATGATAAAGGACAAATTATTATTCCAGGGATAAAAATCCAAAGGGTAATCCAGGGTAACTCTGTCACTGCTGCTCTTTTGCCTTGCCCTTAATCCATTAAACTGTCTGCTTAACACCCAAGTCCAAAGACTTCTCATCTTCGCGTTGGTGATGATTTAAAAATGTATAGCTCATCAGATGAGGAACTGAAAGCACAACTGCAAGTAGTCAAAACTTTTTCAGGTGATATAAGAATGTCACTTGGTCTTGATAATTGTGCAAAAGCAACCTTTAAAGCAGGAAAGCTCCAGCACTAAGAAAACACCAGTATGGGGCAAGAATGTGATATTTGACAACTTGAACAAGAGGGAGTATATAAATATTTGGAAATTGATAATGGATCAAAAAGAAAGCATGAACAAATGCGAATAAAACTCAGTAAGGAATATTTTAGAAGACTTAAATTAATCCTGAAAGCAGTGTTGACATCTGGGAACAAAATTCATGCTGTAAACCAATTTGCTCTATCTGATCTAACTTACAGTTCTGGAGTGATTGACTGGCCGCAAGAGGTGTTGGATAGATTAGGCAGGAAAAAAGAAGGATGCTTCATGCCCATCTCATGATTTATAAAAATCAGTGCATACCATTAGAAAGGAGGGATGGGCCTCCTTGAAATTGATTACATGTATAGATCTGCAATTGTGGGACTCCACACATATCTGCTGACCTCACAAGACCCAAATATAGTGAAAGCTTTGAAACATGAAGAGAATAAATCTAGGATGACTTCTCTTCTTAGTCTAGCAGAAGTATATTGGAGTCAAGTGGGAATGGAAATCAAATCAGAAGAAGATAAAAATCAGGCATCAATTGAATGTACCAAAAAGCTAAAGAAAGAATATAAGGTGAAGGATCAAATGAGAAGGCATGAAATGTGGAAAATGCATAAATATAGTTGCAAGTATGGAAAACTCCTGGAAGAACCTCATGTTGATCAGGACTGAATGCAAAAATGGTGAAGGAGAGGCAAATTGAGCGCAAAAGATGAAAGGTTAATATTGGGGGCCCCAAAATAGTGAGCTATGGACAAAGTCCATCAAACAGGTCGGAGAAACAGACAAATGTAGGTTTTGTAAAACAGAATTAAAAACAGTCACACACTTCATTGCTGGTCATGATATAATAATGGCAGAAGGACTGTATACTGAAAGGCATAATAATGTGGCAAGACTGTTGCACTAGGGATTGTGGAAACAGTATAATATTGAAGTAGCTGAAAAGCACTGGAAACATGAGTGACAAATCATCATATAATGATGAAGTCTACATCACATGGGAATCACCCATTACCAACAGTTCAAAAGATAGATGCGAGAAACCAGATATAGTGGTCCATGAAAAGAAGACAAAAGTCATAAAATATCAGATTTGCAGGCAGAAAAGAAGCAATGTGGAAGAAAGATACCCAGACAGCTCCAAAAGAAGTAGGAACAATAGGTCTTATAAAAAAGAATCTACTATTGTATTTAGATATATTGCCAATACATGTAACTCGGTAAAAATTTCAGGAGTCATTACTGGGGACATTGCGGGTGCTGTGAAGAGCATTTCTGCCTGACATCAAAGACTAAAACAATACTAATTTAATGAACTTTAATCATACTTTGACTTAGGAATGTGGTACATTCCCATCATGGTATTAGAGACCCAAAAGATATGGAGAAATTAAAAAAGGGGGCAGTGCAGTTACCTTCCATGTTTGTGAGTACTGTGTCAAGGATATTAGAGCCCCTTGTGGAGGTGCAGACTATCTGTTACAAAACATTTGCAATGACAAAGTCCAGGAAGCTCTTGGTGAGCATGTTTGAGCTCATGTTTATTACCCAGTCTATGGAGGGATATTTCAAGTCTCTCATGATTAAGTTGTTGGGATGCATGGCGAGTGACTCCAGTAAGTCCAGGTAGGCAGTGTGCTTTTCTCAGGTCTTGAAGGAGAACCTATAACTAGCAATAATGTGATAGGTTGTTTTTCCTATAGTTAATTGGGCATGGCGTAGTTCGAGAGAGTCATACTGTTTGACCAGTCTCAAGGTGTACTTGGCTTTAATGAAGATGGACACACCTTCACCTTTGGTTCTTTCATGATCATACTGAGGCCTGAAGGTGTGGAAAGCATTGTAGCCTTGCACAGCCGGGATGTTCTCTGAGGCCTTGAACTATTGTTCAGTGTCTGCATAGATATCAGCATGTTCCAAGGTAAGGAGTGCTACTCCATGTTCAAATCACAATAGGCAAAATCTAATAATTCCTTGCAAGATATAGGTCCCCATCTATGACCCAGGAAACCCATACCATGTATTTAAACTTATTGGAAACACTCATTATCCAACCAGATACTATATTCATAGGTGACTTTAATTACTCCACTATTAATTGGGAATCCTATACAACACCAAATGTACAGGCACATAGATTCCTGGATTTTGTAATCACAAACTCCCTGGACTAGATTGTCAATACAATAACCAGGGGTGCAACCATAATGGATCTGGCCTTGCTAATATGGGAGAATGATGCACACACCCCTAGTGTAATGTCTTCTCCAGTAAGGTTAGACCACAAAATGGTCTCCTTTGAAGTAAAAATAAAACCTGGACCCGCAGCTAACCTTGGAATATTCAGGAACAACTCTAAGGCTAACTTCCTGCTGTTATAGATTTATATGTTCATAGGTAGGTACTGGGCTATTGCCCTAGGGCTTATATAAGTCTAGCCAAAAAGGTACATTGGCTTTCACCACCCAAGAAACTTATTTTCCTGTGCCCCTGTCAAGCAGAGCCACAGAAGTGATCCCTGGGGTGAATTTCCTATCTCCCATCCAGTCATCAAGATTTTTCTTGAAGAGTGCTAATGAGGAGCTTTGTTTGATATAGATAGGTAGTTTTTTCCAGAGTATGGGAAGTCTCTGGGACAGGAATCTATCCCTCCAGCATGTTCTGTTTATTGTGGTGACAAGGTTTAGGTCCCTAGACCATGTAGCTTGGAGGGATTGGGATTTCTTTAAGTGGAGCATGTCCAAAAGTTCTGGGCTTGACATAGCTTTGTATGTTAGACAGAGATTGCCTGGAGTAAGCAATATCCGATGGAGTAAAGCTGCAGTTTTTTGAACAGTATGCGTAAGGCATCTGTTTGAGGCCAGTGATCCCCTTTGTGAGGTATTTCTGTGGCCTTTACAGTTGTTGTAGATGTCTTGTGAGGTAAATACCAATAGGGGTGCTGTATTCTATAATGGGTCTAATGAGTGACGAGTAGAGGGGAACAATGACCTCTTTTTTCCTGGATGAGAAACCTTTTGTGATGAGGTGTGCCACGTAGAAGGATTTCCTGACTACTATGGTGATGTGGTTATCAAAGGAGAGACTACTGTCCACCTGTGTCCCAAGGTCTCTTATCACACTTTCGATTGTTAAGTAGACTACCACCTATGTGGTAGTTCATGGGTACAGAGTTTTTACCAAAAGGGATGACACTGCACTTTTTGGCACTGAGTTTGAGGCCATTGCTTTGACACCAGTCATCTGTCTCAGGGAGGCCCTTTTATAGGATGTCCACATCATTAGGAGTTTTGATTATGGCTCCTAGTTTGCAGTCATCTGCAAACTTCATTAGCCAAAGACCGTCTGTGTTAGCCTGTACTTCAGAGAAGTAGATACCAAACAGGAGAGGACCCAGGACTGAACCCTGTGGTACTCCACTTGTCACTGGTCTGAATTTGGATTTGAAAGTCTGCTACTTTCACAGTGTGGGGTCTGTCAGTGAGCCAGTTGGCAACCCATCTTGTGACATAGGGATTTATACCTGGTTTGGTGAGTTTATCTATAATTCCAGAGGGAGGAATGGTGTTGAAAGCCTTGGCGAGATCTAGATAGGCTGTGTGAACCATCTTACCCTCATCTACGACTTTGGTGACCTCTTCAAAGAAGTCTATCAGGTTTAGGAGACATGCCATGATGATACGTTCCATAGCCTTGCAGACCAGGCTCGTCAGGCTAATGGAGTGGTAGTTCCCAGGGTCCGTGGTGACTCCCCCTTTGTGGAGTGGGATAACTATCACTGTGCACCATTCAGTGTGCAAAAAGCCTGAGGTTTGGCTATGATTGAACATGGTACTTAGGTGAGGTGCCAGTTCATGCTGTAGTTCATATAGAATGCAGCCTGGGATGTTGTCAGGTCCCATGGGTGCTGTGTTCTTGGCTTTGGAAAGTGTGGTTTTTACCTGTGCAGCCATGATTACAGGAACTTTGCATTCTTCCAGTATAGGGATGGGCCTTTTAGGGGGTGAGAGGGGGGGGGGGGATTTAGCACTGAACCTATCTGCCAGGATGTTGGCAATATCAGTTGGTTCTGTATATTTAGTGCCATTGTGTAACTCAGAGCAGATCTGAGTGTTGCCATTGAGATTCTTGACATAGCTATAGAATGCTTTGTGGTTGTCTTTACAATCAGTGGCAATTTTGTTTTCGTAACTAGCTTTGAAGGATTTTATGAGGGATCTCAGCTTCTTACTGAGGCTGACCAGGGAGTTCCCCCAATCATGGGATTTTACTCTTTTTTGCAACAGTTTCTTTCTTCTGTTGTAGAGTTTGTTTATGGCAGAAGACCACCAGATTGGCTTCCTTTTTTTGGAGGATAGCATCTTGGTTCTGTTAGGGATAGCACGATCCATGCACTTGTGTAAGTGCTTATAAAGTGCATTTGTGTAGGATTCAGCAGTCGCACCTCTATTGTCCATCTGCATGGGTGTCATGAAGTTTGCCACTTTTGTGTTAAGAAGCATGAAGTTGCCTTTGGAGAAATGTTTTATAGTGGTTTCCCTAATGGGCGGTGGGGGCGGGGCTTGGCAAAATTTCAAGCCCCCATAAACCCTGAGAACACTGATGCCTACACAAAACTGTTCACAGAAACCCTATACAAATATGTTAATAGCTGCATAAAGGCTGCAGGAAGAAGTACAGAGTTAACAAAAAAACAAGCCACCCTAGTGGAATCACAAAATCAATGGACTGTATAACAGAAGGAAGAAAATCATGGCAAAAATTAGGAGGTGCAGCACCCAGTAGGAAAAAAGCACTCTTAGCAAACTAATCAAACAACTCAGAGGACAAATAAAGTCTACCAAAGCCAAATTTGAGGTAAATTTGGCCTCCCAGGCCAAGGACAACCATACGACATTCTTTAGATATGTCCACAACATCAAAGGCAATACACAATTGTACAAAGCTCATTGTAAATGGAGCCAGGTATATTGAGTCAGATAATAAAGCAAATAACACCAAGAAAAAAAACACTTAAAAACTTGAAAAACAAAAGGGAAAACCACTGTCACTGCCACAAAACTTCAGTAAAAAACCACCAGGAGTCAATATTAGTGCTTTTGTTTGTTTTACTTCCAGAACTTCATCAGAAATAAAATTTGAATAAAAAATCACACTTAAAATATTCATTACATATGATATCATCATCTAGTTATATCACTCATTTAAAAAGACAGTACCCAAGTGTATTCACAACTCACTGACACAAAACAGCATGCTACGGAATAGCACTTTTTACACCTTATATTTTAAAATAGAAATTGTTTAATTTAATCTAGGCAGTACATCTGCTCTCAGATACACTTGCCATTTGAGTTCCACTATTTCTAAAAAAATTATTAAACAAGTCTACAAAACTACTTGTGTTAACTTGTTGTAACACTAAACAATAAAATTTGTGAAACTATTCACAGCTAGTGCTGTGCCTTGCCAGGGCATTATTTAAATCCTTATTCCTAATTGCCCTACAATGCTCTCTCATACAAAAACCTAATGCTCTTGTAGTTTTACTTACATAAAAATTGAAGCAAGAGCTGCAAATAGCAAGATAGACTAACCCAGTACTTTCACAGTTATATTTACCTTTAGGTTCGAACAAATAATTACAATGCCTGAAAAAGAAATTACTTTCTGGATAAATGAACCTACATAAATTACATCCCTCACAAGGGAATCTACCCAACTGCCTATTACTAAAGGAACTGGTTTGTTTTTTACTGTGCTCCAATAAGTTCTTTAAATTGGAAATCCTTTTATAAATAAATGCTGGCTTACAACCTAGTGTTTCACTCAATTCTTTATTGCCTAAAACTACCTTCCAATTATTTTCAATAATTTTTTGAGCTTGTCACCTTCCAAACACATAGGTATTAGAAATGCTAGATGTTTATTCCCTTCTTTTTTATTATTATTATTTTTGTGTGTCAGGTTGCAGTTGGATTTTGGAGTAAACCCTGATGTAAGAATAGGAGGAAATTTAGCTTCTATTTGACTAATCACTTCCTGAGCTATTTCCTTAAGTTTAGTTTCTGAGTAATCCCTCTGGAGAAACATACCGATCAAAGTGTCATCTTCTTTATAAAATGTATAATTTGTGCTAATATTACGGCTGAGTATTATAACCTGGCCCCTAATAATGTTAAACTTCATAAATGTAGGGTGGAAACTACTGAAATGCATATAATTATAACTAAACAACTTCTTTCTATAGATGCTACTACTAAAAGTTGTTGTTCTTCTTTCGGCTTTTCCTGGTTAGGGGTCACCACAGCGGAACTCCGGTCTGCTAATGATTGGCAGTAGATTTTTATGGTGCCGAGGTGCCAGCTCAATGCTCAACCTTCAACGAAAGCATTCCCATTCATGCATGTCTTTCAAATGCCACTCAACCGCAGGAAGGACATGCAGACTCTACAGTGAAGGCACTGCAGCCGAGAATCAAATGGGAGAACCTCTTGCTGTGAGGTGACAACGCTACTGCTGCACCACCGTGGCTACTACTAAAAGTCCTATTAGCAAAATCACAACTAAGCTCAATGTGCAAAACCTTCACAGTGGTACCTATACTACTAACTTTGAAATTTAACCATCTTATGCTATTGTTTATTTGTACCATGAGCTCATCAAATTCTTTTCTACGACCCTCCCAAATGAAAAATAAATCATCAATATATCTCCTATAATAGGAGACATATTTAAATAGGGAAAGATGAGACAAATAATAAGTCTCCCACCAACACATAACCAGATTAGCAAAACAGGGGGCAACCTTGGTCCCCATAGCTACCTCTGACATTTGTTGATAGATGGTACACTCAAATTCAAAAAAGCTATTACTCAATATTAGGTCCAATTGTACACAGATAGTTTTGAATTCAACAGTAAATTATGTAAAACATTATTCAGAAAGAGCTCACCAAATTCAGTTCCTTCATCCTGATCTATTGAAGTATACAGAGTATTTACATCTACTGTGCATAACAAAGTTTCCTCACTTTCAAAAATGTATTTACTGATCTGATCTAAAAAATAGCCAGGAATCCTTCAAACAATATCTACTGTTTTGTACTACTAGATTCAAGATGTTATCAAAAAGTGAAGAAATATTTATAGTTTTGTTAAGGGGGAAGACACAACAGGTGTAAAAGGTGGATTTTTCTCATTCTTGTGAATCTTAGGGATTCCAAATAAATAACCTAGTTCAGGCTGTTATACCATACAATAACTGTAGTCAATTTTGAAGTAATAATTCAAGCAAAGTCAAATCTATGAACATGTATCTTTTTTGAACAAATGCTTTAGTAACCACTCTATAACAATTGCAATCACTTAACATTGCTTGCATAGCCAGTACATAACTTGCTTTGTTCATAATGACTAGGCCATTCCCTTTATCTGCCTGCATGTATCTCAGTGTGCCATGATTTCTTAATTTATTCAAGGCTACAAAATGCTCTTTATCGAGATTGTACAAAATCCCTTGATTGTTCCCCTGATTAGTTTTAATTAACAAATCATAAATATTATCTTCACAAATTTTATTAAACACATTTAAAGTGCTAAGTAGTGGAGCATTCACAGTAGTATGTTTTTTAAAAAAATATTTGTGAGAACAGCCAACCTCTTTATACACATACTTTAAATTTAATTTTCTGTCAGTTTGTTTAAAATCTAGTAATACTTCAGTGAGAACTGCATGATGTGTAGGATGAAAGAAAAACCTTTTGACAGTACAGCTTTAGTGAAAACAACTCTGGTCAAGTTAAAAATATGCCAGTCATAGGTTAGCGGTTCTTCCCATTAGTTCTAGTTTTGGGTCGCGCTTACTTGTCTTCTTTGGGAGACAGAAAAACTGCATCCAAGCTGCCATTCTCTTTATCTTGGGTTACCAATGCAGCTATATTAATGTCCTCATTGGCTGAAGAATTCGAGGATACCAAACGACTGTTATTTTGCATAGGAGCGTTAGTTGCTTCAACTTCTAGGGAAAGTTGGTCATTTCTCCTTCCTTGAGGTACCTCACTGCCTTCACCAGTAGAAAAGGAATCCAATTGGTTGAGTCTACAAGTTGAGGGACCTCTCTTATTGAATTTCTTAACGTTTTAATTGGGCGTTTTAGCTGTTAATCTTTTAATAGTAAAAGCTTGTTGGTTAGAATAAGATAACAGATTTCTATTCAGCTTTTTCTTCTTATGCTGAATAATTGTGGATGCATGCTGCTCAACTTTAGAAAAAATGTTAGCATAAAGATGTTTAAATAAAGAGAATGAAGAGTGTTTTTAATGTCACAGTCCATAGTTTTAATGCATTCTCTTAAGTGTATCATTTGTTCTTTGTTGAGTTCAGCAAGGACTCGCATTATCATCTGAATCCAATTCATGATAACCATCGTTGTTACTTCCATTGAACTGGCTCTGAACTTGATCCATAACAGCATTTGCTTTCCCATCTACTTGTTGTAGGGTATTTGTAAGAACCTTAATTTCTTCAGGAAGCGAATAAACACTTAGATTCAAGTTGGTATCACTGTGACCAGTCATTGCCGCTCTTCAGCTCAGCAAACAAAATTGTTGTAATATAAATAAATGATGAGCGATAACAAGTGATCTTCTCAAAATTACTCAAGCCTCAACACCAAAAAAAGACACATTTAAAAACTTGAAAAACAAAAGGGAAAACCACTGTCACTGCCACAAAACTTCAGTAAAAAAACACCAGGAATCGATATTAGTGGTTTTGTTCATTTTATTTCCAGAACTTCATCAGAAATAAAACTTGAATACGAAATCACACTTAAAATACTCATTACACATGACATCATCATCTAATTGTTTCATTCATTTAAAAGGACAGAACTCAAGTGTAGTGACAAGTCACTGACACAAAACAGCATGCTACTGAATTACACTTTTTACACCTTATATTTTAAGAGACTCTTTATAGAAATTTGTTTCATTTAATCCAGGCAGTACATCTGCCCTCAGATACACTTGCCATTTGAGTTCCATAATTTATAAAAAATTATTAAATCAGTCTACAAAACTACTTGTGTTAACTTGTTGTAACACTAAAAAATAAAATTTGTGAACCTGTTCACAGCTAGTGCTGTGCCTTGCCAGGGCATTATTTAAATCCTTATTCCTAATTGCCCTACAATGCTCTCTCATACAACAACCTAATGCTCTTGTAGTTTTACTTAACTGCCTATTACTAAATAAATTTAACTAAATAAAGCAAACCAACTGGCTGACAAATTCAGCTCCAACTGTATCCCTCTCTCCCCCTCAACTTTCTCCCGGGTCCTTAATGATCTCTAAGGCCAAGAACACTGCATCAGTGGGCTCAGACAATATCCCAGGATGCCAAACAGTCTTCATGCTTCATGAATGGAGAACAGCAACATCCTTTAACACAAAGTTGGGCCATCTACAAACCCTGGAAACTACAGACCCATAAGTCTGACTAGCCGTATATGCAAAGCAATGGAAATAATTATCATGGATATGATCAGTAATGGTACAGTAAACCTACAGACACTGGACCCAGCCCAGTTTGGTTTCATCAAGGGCAGGTCATGCCTACTCAACTTAGTGGACTTCTTTGAGAACGTCACCATAGCAATGGATGAGGGCAAAATGGTTCACACTGCCTACCTTGACTTGGCCAAAGCATTTGACACAATACCCCACTCGGGCATTGTTGACAAACTCATCAGGTTAAGTATAAGCCTGTATGTCATCTAGTGGATTGCCAATTAGCTCACAGACAGGATGCAGAAGGTTAGAATTGGGTAGTTGACCTCTACGAAGAGGCTAGTCAGAAGTGGAGTTCCTCAGTGATCGGTCCTTGGACCTATTTTTTTTGTCATTTACGTCTCTGACATCAAGGCCAGTGTCAATGGTCTCTGGCTGATTAAATTTGCAGATGATTGCAAATTAGGAGCTGTCATTAAATCCCACACTGACACAAATGTTCTCCAGGAAGGACTGATACAGACAAGCAAATGGTAGCAGAGCCATGGACTAACTAAATGCCAAGCAATGCTTTGTAGTATCCTTTAGGAAGTCATTCATCACTGGTAACTATCATATTGACAACACACCCCTTAGAGTTGACCCAGTAGTCAGGGACTTAGGAACACACATAGATATTAATCTAGCCTTTGACCAACCCATGACTACTGTAGTCAGGAAATCATTCTATGTTGCACAACTTCTAAAAAAAGGTATGGCATCTGTGTCCAAGGAAGTCATTGTTCCACTGTACTTGGCATTCATCAGACCTCTCATTGAATACAATGCCCCCTTTGGTATGTACCTAATCAGGCATATCCATCAAATGGAATGCTCACAGCAGTTCCTCAGTTAAAGAATACAGGGCATAAGAAAATGTCCTATGACTCAAGGCCATAACCCTGTATCCTGTTTCCTGCAAGCTGTTGAGAGGAGATCTATGCCTGGTATGAGGTCATTGTCATACACCATTCGGATGGGCCTCCTACACATCCACAAAACAAAAAGCATCAAAATGATCTATTCTGAAGACTTAAAACCTGCCTGTGATATAAAAAGGACCTGCTGAAGAGGCAGGTATGTATCCCAGAGACTACGCCATCTCTGGAACATGCTCCCCATCCATGTGAAGCAGAGTTCCTCCCCAACCCAATTCAAGTGTAACTTGTACAATTGGATGGATAATAGGAATTTCATCATTGGCTTTGCACCTATGTCTCTAATAGACACAGACAACCTGTAAATGGTTCATCTCCCAGGCCCCTGTTTGCAAATGTGTCATCACCCAAACAAGTGTTTACACTTATCAAGGGAACCAGAACTTATCAGAGATTTAGGATGAGTGGCTAGGCTTAAAAAGACCCTTGTGGTCAATAGCATAGTAAATACCTATGAACCTATAAACCTATGAGGTCTGACTTGACCAAGGAGGAAGTTACAACTGGTGGGGAGCAAACTGCCCCACATTGGTAAGGACCAAGTTCAGGACTTTGTTGCCCATTGTTGGGGTGTCAATTTACTGGTTCAGAGAATATGTGTTGATGAAATCCAAAAATTTCAGAGTCTATATGTTTGAGGATATGTAAGCCACCCAATTAATGGAGGGGTAGTTGAAGACCTCTAGTAGAATGGTGTTTAGCTTAATGTATAGCAATTCCATAGTGGCTGGGTACAAGGTATGAACTGAGGTGGACATAGAGTTAGCTATGATATGATAATGGGTTTTGTTAATAAGTTACTTATAGAAGGGTTACAGATTGTTATCTTGTCTAATGTGTTTGGAGGTAAAATGGCTTTTAAGAATATGGAATACCTTCATCTATTGGGGTTAGCCTGGATATTGAGTAGACATTGAAACCCTGACCTGATGGTGTGCTCTCACTGGTCTTAAACCAGTTCACTGTGAAAATGCATATATATTTTTTCAGTGGAAGGTCTGCATGTAGGGAATGGAGTTTTTGTTTAGGTCCTATTGCTGAATACCTTTTATGTTATCTAGATTCCATTTTATGTTGGAAACTTTGGAAGATTGAGATTGCATAAAAAGATATCATGGGAGTGGACAAGGATTTAGCCAATAAATGAAAGCCTTGTGGGGAGAGGTATAGGCCATCCTTGATGAAGCAGTTTGGTCATTCTACTGTCTCTTCACATTATCATCGTCATCATCATCACCACCATCAACCCACTCCCCTTTTCTTATTTTCTACATATAGTCTGGTGTGTCCTGTCAACTGTCACCAAAGTTGCTGTATGTAGACAATGTGCCTGTATTGCCACATTGTCTGTATACAGCAACTTTGTTGATCTTTCATCTCCAACCTGTTTGCCAAATGTAGTCTATGACCAGTATGAACAGCAGTGGGCTCAGAGCTGTTATTTAATGCAACCCCACCCCCACTGGCAACCCCTTTGTTGGTCTGAACACTGTTTGTATTTGTGCTTTTGAAACCTTGTACATAGCCTGCATTAATTCTACCAGTGTTTCTGGGATTTCAGACTAGTACTTTGTCATATGATTTCTCCAATTCCATAAATGCCCATTTGGACTCTTTCTTCATTTCTAGCTATTCTCAACTGTCTGTCTCACTGAAAACAGTGTGCTTATATTGCTGAATCCTAATATGAATTTGAATTTCCCAACTCCCATCTTAATTTCTTCTAGTTATTCTATTTATTTATCAATCACCCTCTTAAGAACTTACATGCAATGTGACTGGAGTTTGCTATCCCTGTACTACCCACAGTTATGAATGTCCCCTTAGTGCTTATACACTAGCACTAGTATACTTATTCTCCAGTCATCTGGGATGTGCTCCTCTCTCCATACTGCCATGAGTACCTTCAGAAATCATTTCATCCCAGCTCACTCAACATCTTGATCACATCTGCTGTGACTTCATCTGAGCCTGCTGTTTTCCCTGACTTTGTTTTTCTTAGTGCTATTCTTAATTCTTCTATATAGATCCACTTCTTCTCTCATTGTAGGTTGTGTCTGGGGTAGTACAGCTTCTGTGGGGTTTTCTTCTTTCACAAACTGCTTGAAGTACTCCTTCTGCCTTCCTTTGATGCCCTGTGGACTGGCAGACAGGTTGCTGCTGGCATCCTTTATGAAGAGTGGTTGATGACTATTTTATTTGTCTTGCAACCTGATACAGTTTCATTGGCCATCTAGTGAGTCAGTTTCCAGAAGTTGGTAGAGTGCCTTTAATGCCTTGTACTTTATTACTCCAACTGCTGTCTTAGCCTTTTTGTTAGCAAACCAGTACTCCATCTTAGCCCGGTAGCCTGGTCCATCTTTTCTATTTCCCATAGTTTTCTTGCACTTTTTTTTTTGATGACTTCCTGGACTTCTGCATTCCACCACCAGCTTTTCTTATGTACCTTATTTCCATACCAGACTTGGATGCATATCTGTTCTATAGTCCTCATGCATGCTGTTTTGAGGGGCAGCTATTCTTCTTTAACTCCACCTATTTCCTCTTCTTCCTGAGGTGCTAGACCCCTGACTATTTCTTTGAACTCTTGTGTTTTCTCTGCAATCAACTTTCAGGTCTTTAGTCCGGTCTCTTTTGACCTTAGAGCCTTCTCTGACTGCTGCTTGCATTTGATTGTGGCCACCAGTGGTTTATGCAGAGGGGCTTACTGTTTCCTTGGAGTTCCACCCAGGCTGACGCTGTACCCCTTTAGAATGACACTCAAAGCTAAGCTAACTGTTGAAGTCAGTAATCTTTTGTTTGCATTGTTTGTATTATGATATTGTTCTTGGTGATTGTAGAATGTTGCTCAAGTCTAGCTTCATACCTGCCCAGACACATATTCCAAAAGCTTTGTTAATGAAATACACTGATGTATGCTCTAGTCAAAGTATGAGACATGTATAGCAGAATTTCATAATTCAGAGTTGTTTTAGTTTGCTTCCTTTATGCCTATATATATATATATATATATATATATATATATATATATATATATATATATATATATATATATATATATAGTGTGTGTGTGTGTGTGTGTGTGAAAATGTGTGAAAACACAAAATAGATTAGGGTAGTTAGGAGTTAGTAGTGTGGTTTGTATGAGTGTCGTGAGTGTCTTTTTTGTGTGAGTTTCCTTAGGGGGGTTTGGGTTTTGTGGGTAGTGTTATTTTGAGTTTTCAGGCTTTTGGTTTCAGGATTTTGATTTTCAGGCTTATAGTGTTTCAGGCTTCTGATAGGGAACCATATATATATATATATATATATATATATATATGTGTGTGTGTGTGTGTGTGTGTGTGTGTGTGTGTGTGTATGCAACTAAACAACCTATACTGAAATTTAGGGTTATGGTACAGTATTTAAGCTTTTGAAAGTGCCAGTGCCTCAAAAGAAACTACTTGGACTACTTGGCAAAGCTACAATGTAATATTGGGAAATGGAAAAAGAGAGAAGTTTAGCATTGTTAAAGAAACTGTTGACAGACTCTCCTACACGTCACTATCAGAATGTGACAAAATCCTTTGTGTTACAAGCAGATGCCAGTAAGTCTGGTACTCCAACAGTGCTACTGCTGGAAGGTTAACAACTTGCTTGTGATCCAAGAGAATTGTCTGAATTGCAGACAAGATATGTCAAAAAACAAAAGATCTGAGACTGATAGGATACTGTAAAATGCTTTTTTGTAGTCTATCAATGCTATACTTAGGTTCTTCCCCTTTTTACAGTTCTCCATTATGTCTGTATTTAACAACAAACGGTGCTTTGTTCCATATGATTTTCTTTTATTATCCTTTTTTTCTATTGCCATAATTGAGTTTTCTTCTAAATGACTATAAATTCTGTTGGCATTCATTCCAGTAGATAGTTTATATGTCATTGGAAGGCAAGTTATTGGACTATAGTTTTTAAGATTGCTTGCAGGTTCACTCTTAAGTAGGAGCATTATTTTTCCTGTTGTTAACCAGGCTGGTGTCTGTTTGGATCCCTGTCAGCTGATCAGGTTTTCAGAAACTTGAAATTCATATTGGCGAGACAATATAATCAAATTTCTGAAATCCTGAAGCTTTTGAATGGAGATTGCTGTGCAGGGGGGCTCCCCCCCCCCGCTAAACCACAAAAAATAGATTTTTTTTTTAGTGTTCAAGTTTTCCAAAATTTATCGTCTCACAAATTGCTTAGTTTGTTGGCATTGTCGCCTCACAGCAAGAGGTTCTCCCATTCGATTCTTGGCTGGAGTGCCGTCTGTGTGGAGTCTGCATGTCCTCCCCGTGGTCGAGTGATGTTAAAGCAGGTATGTGAATGCTTGAATGGGCGTGCCTTCTTTGAAGGCTGGGTGTCGGGCTGGCAACTCGGCACCATAAAAATCCACTGCCAATCATTAGTGGACAGGAGTTCCGCTGTGGCGACCCCTAACCGGGAAAAGCTGAAAGACTTTTTTTAATAAATTGCATACTTTGTACTTTTCCTTTATATTTATTTGCTGTTTTTCTGCCTGTGTTAATATTCTTAGTTTATTATTTATAATAGTGTACTTTAGATCCTGATCCGGTCTGATACTGCACATTGCTTTTATCATGTCTATCTTTCTGAGTATTTTTGCTGATCTCTTCCCTCTTCTATACTCTTCTAACAGTGACACTTCTTGTCTTAATTGCTTTATAGTTTTCTCTATTCGATACTTCCATGATGGCATTTGATTCCTCCCCTTCTTTTCCCTTGCTACCCTGTGTTGTTTGGTAAGACTTTATCTGTCATTAATTTAGTTGCACAGTAATATATCCTATTTACTTCTGTTATATCACATGAATCTCTATGCACAGTCTAATTACTGCGTTCATTTGTTTTATCAAACTTCTAACTTTTGGGGATTTATTGACTTTCTATAGCCTATTTCTTTCATTGATCCTAATATGTCTGTCCATCTCTATTAAATCAAACAACTCTTCTTTTAGATCATTTTCTTCTAATATGAGGGCACATCCTTTGTTCTCCATTTCTTGTGGGCATTGTATAGAAAGTTCCAGAGCATCTTCCTGTACCACATTCTCTTCAGTTTCATCCTATGTAATTTGTTGCTCTTTCATATAGGAATTCACTGGTCTATCACTCCACAACATTAGCTGTGTCAGAGTTGCTACAGTTTCTTGTTCCTTCCCTTGCTGTGCAACTCCAACTGAACATTTGTACTGGTTTCCTATGAAAGGCTGCAAAGTATATTCATATGGCAACTGACATGATTGATAGACCTTGCTGCTTTCTCAGAGATGGTCTGCACCTGGCATCTTTCTGCTTTTGGCTGCTGGCAAAGGCTCTTGCCTTCCCCATAGTGCTTTTTTAGGCAAGGTCTCAAAAACAAAACTTCTGATGTGAAAATATCCAGCACAAACAAAATAAGGGTTATACTGCTGAATGCTAGGAGTTTAAACCAAAAGCTGCACTCCCTGGAAGTATTACTTTCCTTGGATGATGTAGACATTTGTGCAGTGACAGAAACCTGGTTCAAGGCCACAGACAGTACCCAGGCCTTGCAAGGCTACAATGCCTTCCAGACCTTCAGACCACAAAATGAAGGTGGTGGAGTATCTATCTACATTAAAGATAAATACTCCTCCAGACTGGTTAGACAAGATAACTCCATGGAGCTATTCCAAGTTCAGATTACCATGGGTAAGACCCCCCTTCAAGTCATTGCTAGTCACAGATCCGCCTCTATGAACCAAGATGCTCATGCAGCTTATTTGGCTTCACTTGAGTCAATCAAAATACAACCTAACTCTTGTTGTGGGGATTTTTACTATAGGATCATAGTATCCTACCATCAACTGGGAAACCCATACAAGCCCCAACTTACTTGCACAAAAGTTCCTTGATTTTATTAACTCAAATGTCCAGGAGCAAATTGTACAAAATCCTGCAAGGGGCTTAAATATACTTGATCTGGTTCTCACCAACATGAGATACCATTGCACTACTGTAAGTGTAGGACCCTCATTAGTAAAATCAGTTACTTTTGAAGTAGCAATAACTCCAGAACCCATCTGAGGTGAAGTCAGATTAAAAAACTTCACCGAAGCCAACTATACCCTCCTAGGGGTTGGTATAAAGGATTTCCAAGTCCCAGTCCCCACAGATGGTCTTGGCAACTATACTAAAGTATACACTCATGCCCTGTACCAACACTTGTACAAATGTATAGACTCGGCTGTGTGGACAGGACCAAGGTAAGAGTCTCAAGAAAAAACAAGCCACCATGGTGGACCTCTCGCATAAATAAACTATAGAAGAAGAGTAAGAAGCTGTTGTCTAAGAATACTAAAGGGAAGTCCCAGCACTGGAAAAGTACCCTCCTAAGCCTTAATAAACAAATAAGATAAATTATAATATCATCTAAGGGCATCTTCTAGACAAATTTAGTATACACAGCTAAGGATAACCATAAGGCTTTCTTCAGCTACAAAAGGTAGGACCCAGATGTGTGCTGTACTAGTGACAAATGATATCACACACACTGATCCTGCAGAAATTGTTAACCTACTAGTGGACAGGTTTGGTGAAAATGTTTCCCCTTTATCCCCTCCAAAACATATCACAAACCATACCTTCAGCAGCTCCACTGCCCTATACATCTAAAGAGCAGGCCATCAAAGCTCTGTCTAATGCAAAAATCACAGCCTCAGTGGGCCCTGATAGCATCCCAGGCTGCATTCTAAACAAACAAAAACAGGAATTAGCAACCCCCTTAGGCACCCTATTTAACCACAGACTAAATACAGGATTTGTCCCAGCTGAATGGAAAACCCTGACTGTTATCCCCCTCCAAAAGGGTGGCTTAGCAACAGATCCAGGGAATTATAGACCAATAAGCCTGACTAGTCTTATTTGCAAGGCCATGGAATGTATCATCACGGACCTCATAAATAAAGAAATAGGTGACCTCCAAACAATTGATCCAACCCAGTTCAGCTTTGTAAAGTGTCAATCATGCCTGATAAACCTAGTAGACATCTTCGAAAATGTGACCAGAGCCATAGATGAGGGCAAATCTGTGCACACAGTATATCTGGACTTGCCGAAGGCCTTTGACACAATCCCCCATTCAGGTATTATTGTCAAACTCACCCACCTAAATGTCAACCCTTTTGTTGTTAGGTGGGTCACTATCAAAGTGGGTGACTCCAGACCTGTCACCAGTGGAGTTCCACAAGGGTCAGTACTGGGCCCCCTCTTATTTGGTATTTACTTCTTGGAAGTTCAGGCCAAAACAAAGGGGCTGTGGCTGATCAAGTTTGCTGATGACTGCAAACTTGGCATGATCAGTGACTCTCGAAATGATGTCAGTGTACTCCAAGAGGGGCTTACACAGACCAGCAATTGGTGTAAAAGCCATCGACTCAAACTAAATGCAAAAAATGCATTATCATCCCCTTTGGTAAAAGCAATGTCCCAACTATCAAATAAACAACAATACCTTAAGAACGAATCCTATAGTGAGGAATTTGGGCACACAAGTAGACGGTGACCTAAACCTTGACTACCATGTGTCCACTGTAGTAAGAAAGGCATTCTATGTCGCACATATAACCCCTTATACTCATCCTTTATCAGGCTCATAATTGAGTATGACTCCCCCTTGGGTATGTACTGTATCAGGCACCTGCAGGAACTGGAGAGACACCACAGACTGTATAACTAAGAAGATCCAGGGTCTTCAGCACATGCTTTACACAGACAGACTGAAGTCTTTGTCACTGTACTGGCTTACAGAGCAATCCCTGACCCCAGCCTAATGAAGTTGCTGCACATCCGTAAGTCAAATGGGGCTAGAATTACCCACCCCAGTGGCCTAAATCTGGCCTGTGATTTAAATAGGACATGCTGGAGAGACAAATTTATCTCACAGAGGTTGCCAGTTCTCTGGAATAGGCTGCCAGTTCTCTGGAATAGGCTACCAATTCATGTTAAGCAGAGCACCTCTATGACTCTGTTCAAAAGTAGCCTGAATGAATATATGGGAAGCCACAAATTCTTGCCAGGAATAGCTCCCACACCCCTCTTGGACATGGGCAGGCATTATTAATAATAATCTTAAGTACTGCCTAGAATTTTTTTCTTGAAATATAATGGATGTAATAGGCTAGGCTTAAAATGACCCTGGGGTCAATAGCCTAGCAATCTCCTATGAACCTATGAAGAGTGCTTTTATCCTGCTGGATGCTGCACTTTTTAATTTTTGCCATGATTTTCTTCCTTCTTTTTTACAGCCTGTTGGTGTTGTAATTCCACCAGAATGGCTTTTTTTTAGTTAGTTCTGTACTTCTTCCTGGTGGGTATAGCTGCCTCTAAGCAGATATTAATATGATTGTATAGGGTTTCTGTGAACAGTTCTGTGTAGCAGCTGTGTTCTTAGTGTTTTTGGGGGCTTAAAATTTTGCCAGGTTAGCCTTAGAGTCTTCTTCTTCTCTTTTGGCTATTCCCATTAGGGGTCACCACAGTGGATCATCTGTTTCCATTTCTTCCTGTCCTCTACATCTTGCTCTGTCACACCAACCACCTGCATGTCCTCTCTCACCACATCCATAAACCTTATCTTAGGCCTTCCTCTTTTCCTCTTACCTGGCAGCTCCATCCTTAGCATCCTTTTCCTAATATACCCAGCATCCCTCCTCAGCACATGTCCAAACCAACACAGTCTCGCCTCTCTGACTTTGTCTCCAAACTGTCCAACCTGAGCTGACCCACTAATATACTGAATCCTAATCCAGTCCATCCTTGTCACACCCAGTGCAAATCTTAACATCTTTAACTCTGCCACTTCCAGCTCTGATTCCTGCCTTTTTGTCAATGCCACCATCTCCAACCCATACAAAATAGCTGGTCTCACTACCCTCTTGTAGACCTTCTCTTTCACTCTTACTGGTACCCGTCTGTCACAAATCAGTCCTGACACTCTTCTCCACCCATTCCACCATGCCTGTACTCTCTTCTTCACCTCTCTTCCACACTCACCATTACTCTGAACTGTTGGTCCCAAGTATTTAAACTCATTCACCTTTGTCAGCTCTACTCCCTGCATCCTCACCATTCTTCTATCCTCCCTCTCATTCACACACATATATTCTGTCTTAGTCCTGCTGACCTTCATTCCTCTCCTCTATAGAGCATATCTCAACCTCTCCAGAGTCTCCTCAACCTGGTCCCTACTCTCACTACAGATCACAATGTCATCTGCAAACAGGTTAGCCTTAGAGTAGTTCCTGAATAATTCAGTTTTACCTGGGGTTCCAAGTTTTATTTTCACTTCAAAGGAGACCATTTTGTGGTTTGACCTTACCAGAAAAAACATTACACAGGGAGTGTGCAGCACTCTCCCATATTAGGGAGGACCAGATCCAGTATGGTTGCACCCCTTTTGGTGTATTGACAATCTCTTCCAGGGAGGTTATGTTTACAAAATCCAGGAATCGCTCTGTCTGTATGTTTGGTGTTGTATATGATTTCCACTTAATAGTGCGGACATTAAGTTGCCAATAAATATGGTATTGGGTTGGAAGGTGAGCGTTTCCAATAAGTTTAAATAAATGGTATGGGTTTCCTGGGACATAGAGGGGAACCTATATCTTGCAAGGAAGTGGTATTGGATTTTGCCTATTGTGATTTGAACATGGAGAAGTTCAAGAGCATTGTCCTGTTTGACCAGTCTTGAGGTATGTTTATTTTTGATACAAATTGAGACACCTTCCCCTTTAGTCCCTGTCTGTGTAGTAGGTGGTCCGAATGTGTGGAAAGCATTATAACCTTGCACTGTTGGTGTACTTTTACCTGCTTTAAACTATGTTTCAGTGACTGCATAGACATCAGCATTTAATAGGGTGAAGTGAGCTTCTAGGTAGTGGAGCTTTTTGTCTAGACTCCAAGTATCACCTTTACATTTTCTTGGTTTTGATTTGCTTTGTCAGAAGTACTTGCATTTTTGCATTGCTTAAAAAGGCACTATGGGGGGAGGACAATGTTTTAGCTAATATTCTAAAACCTAGAGGAGAGTGGTGCAGATCATCCTTGGCTAAGAGCGTGGTCTTTTGGCCATCTCCATCCATGCTGGCAAATATTTCACCCCCTTAGAATGACACCAGAAATTAAGCCAGCTATTAAAGTCAGTCATCTTTTGTTCATATTGTGGCAGTATCCTTGGAGGAGGTAAAATGTTGCTCAATGATAGGCTCATACCAGTCTGGGACACACATTCCAAAAGCTCCATGATGTCTTTTTCTTCATATAGTCTATGAAAATAAATTTTAGGTCATTTATAATGACTGAGTCAAACTGGTACTTGTGGTTCATCCTGGCCCCTGATAAGCAACTAACCATGACTTTCTCCTTACTCAGCCTGGTGAGAGGGATGTCATTGTGTCTCACAATGGAGACTGCAATGACCAGAATGTTGGATTCTGTGGTGGCTTGCCTTATGGGCTTAGACATAGAGGCTCCATGAGATGTGGCTGTATGTGTTGGCACAGGTGTTGTTTTGAAAGAATGAATTTGGGGTTGCTGAGGTGTTTGTTATGTGTACTTCATCTAGGAAGTCTTTGTAGTTTAGGATGGTTACATTTAATGTCTCAGCATATGTGTGTCTGTGTCTGCTTTGAATTGTGTGTGATAAGTGCAGTGTATGTACTACTGACAACCTTACTGACGCTGAGTGCTTTTATGTGAGAGCTTTGCCTCTAGTGACATTGTATAAATACATCTCTCACATACCATATCAGTTTGTTTGAGAATTAACTAGTTGTCAGTAAACATGAGGCAATTTCTACACTGCCTCAGAATGCCCATATCCACCAAGCTTGTAACAGAGATAGTATGAAAGTTCGTATCCATGATAACAGACCCTTTTTATTGATTAGATAGCTGCAGTGGCAATATCAAGTAATGTCAAAAGTATCCAGTTTCAGAGTCTGGGGACAGTGCTTATCACTGTGAACTATTTGTCCTTTGAGCAACTAGGCATTGGTAACATTTCACTGGGGCTTTTAAGGGAAAAATGTCAACTCAAGGTGTCTGTGGCAATACAAAACAGTAGAGTCTGATGATACATGGATAAAATATTCGGGCAAATATTCTGAAATTAGAAGCAAATCAAGCAGTACTTACTGAAAAGAAAGAATTAGGTTGTCAAGAATGATGAAAAGAGGGGAGTCATTTGAATGGCTACTGTATGACAACTAGTGCTGGTCTCACCACAGCTTCACTCTGCTGGGATAAAACATTCCTTTGCTTGTTCTCACACCAGAAGCAAAACAGTAGCACCAATTCCAAGATGAGAAGCAGGTCATAGCCTGTTTAGTGATCCACAGTGTTATCACAGATGATGTAAGGGCTTGTAGGCTTGTTGCAGCCTTTTCCTGGTAGATGCCGTGAATAGCAACAAAACCAATCAGGAATATCAAGCACATACACTCACTCCCCAACCAGAAATAGTCAGAAATCTATGCACTCTGCTCCTTCTCTTACCAGGAGCAAAATATAAGCACAAATTCCAAACTGGCACCTAGTATGAAGCAGTTAGTAGGCTTTCCAGTGATCAGCAGTCCCCAGGAAATAATGTTCCTTTGCTCCTTCATTCACCAGGAGCAAACTGATTGTGTCATCTCTGTACTAACCTGCTGTGGTGAAATTGAGACCAAATGATTTATACTAAGTTATTGTAGTGATGCCTAAGCCATATCATTTGTACAAAGCATTTGTGGTTCCAGAGCTATAGCATTTGTACTAAGCTGTTGTTGTGGAACCGAGACAAGTTGGTATTCACTGGTTCATGTATATATTATTGGTTGCTACACTTTTTATTGACAGTTGTACCCTTAATTTAGTGATACTGTATGCATGTATGTATGTAAATATGTATGTATGCACATAATTGTAACATTGGTGCTTTGACTCTTTGTTTATCCAAGTGTTGTAGTGTATAAACCCATCTTATAACTCCATTTCATTACCACTCATTAATACTACTCATTTCACCAGGCACTAATATGATGAGGTCACAGTTTACCTTACTGTCTGTTACCAGACTTATAGCGACAGGAACATTGAGGCAATGTAAGAGCTGCCTCATGTCACTGACCAGTGTTTGAGTCTTCCTACAGATGATTTCATATCTAAGAGGTGCAAGTTATCTAATTACTTTGAAGACCAACTGTACCCAGCGTGTTGGTAGTTCTAACATCTACCTCACCCAACCATGACTATCTTGTTCTACATGAGCAAATAAGCCTTCTTACACTGAGGTACTTATAATGTTCCTGCCTAAATAATAAAGGCCACCTAAACTATATATATATATATATATATATATATATATATATATATATATATATATATATATATATATATATATATAAAACACTCAGCATCACAGTGACAGACAAACATACTACACAAAGCAAAACTACAAAAGGGGACCTGTCAACTGATAGACCAAAGCCTTTAAGAGAGCAAAGCCAAGACAGTACATGTGACAATGTTTTAATCATAGGTGACTTCATAGGCACATAGATACACCACTCAGCAGGTTGACCGAAGACAGAGTGACAGCTGCCTCTCAGGTGTCAGGATCTGCAGCATCACTAGGACCCTTAAGTCCTTTCACTCTAAGTACACATATAACATGGTCATTGCACATGTAGTAGTGAATGACTTGAGACATATCTTTCTGGATCAAATGAAGTGAGACATAACGGAGCTCTCAGAATATGCATCTGAGCTGTTGTAAAGATGGTATTTTACCATTGCCAAGATTTGTCATAGTACAAACAAAAAATAGCTGCCTTCAATGAATGGTTTAGGTACTGCCATCCGTCTAAGAAGATCTAATATCTATCAACATAGAGAAGATGATCAGCAACACTGCCTGCTTGGGTAGGAATGACCTGCACCTTTCTCTGTCACCCTCCCTGTCTCTTTCCTAACGACTTCCATATATTTGCCAGGACCTTCTTCTCCCCTTTAGTGCCTTTTTAAGGCAAGGTCAATCTCTTTAAATTATCTTTACAGACAGTCAAAATCAAACCTATATAAATGCCATACTGCCTAATGCCAAAAGCTTAAACAAAAAAGTTGCACTCCTTACAGACATTCCAAATTCTTGGAAATACAGAGATGTCTCCATACTGAGCGATGGTTGCAGATCAGTAATAGCACCCCCCTCCAAACTGCAGGATTTCAATGCCTACCACTTTTTCCGACCAAATGTGAAGTGTGATAGTATTACTGGAGGGGGACTGTCTATATTCCTTAGAAACCTTCTCACCTGCAGACTCATAAGGGAGGACAACAAATTTGAACTCCCCTGTATCTTTTTTTTTACCCTCTCCATGTCACCTGCAGCCCATGAGCCTTATAAAAACAACCTCCCTCTCTCTCTTGAGCCTAACACTATTCTACTGGGAGACTTTATCTATACCTCCATTAACTGGGAAACATACACCAACTCAAATAAATGTGCAGACAGATTCCTGGACCTCGTTGATGACAGCTCCTTAGAACAACTGCTACAACTCCCAACTAGGGATACAACAATATTTGACCTGGTTGTCACCAGTTTTGTTACCCTATGGTCAACACCTACAATTACCATATCACTGATCAAATCTGATCACCGTTCGTTGACACTCACTGTGAGACTAAAACCTGACTTACCACAAAACCCTTCTGTGACTGTAAGACAAACTTACTCTGGGTATTTGATGACCTGATGAAATTTAAACACCTTCCTCACCTCAATGACCTCATCTCACATGCTGCCACATTTGTGAATAATTACTATGCCTACATCAAAGCATGCATCAAGGCATCTGTCCTAACAAGACATAAATATAATGTCAAGTTCAGGAATAACGTCTTATGGCAGATGCCAGTATAAATAGACTAAACTATAAGAGGAAGAAGCTCATAATCATAAAAAGCAAACTTAATATCCCATCACCTAGAAATGAAATCAAAAATATCAACCAAGAAACTTAGAAACACAACCACATCATCCAAAAGTAAGCATTAATTGAGACGTGCCACCTCCACTAAGGACAACCACAAAGTATCCTTCAGCTATGTCAGAATCCTTAGAGGTAATGGCCAAACAAAGATCAGAGCTAACATATAACAACACATAGTTATGCCATGGGGACATAACCAACATATTAACATACAGGGTCAGGTTGAACATTTGTCCCTATCCACCTATCCCCCTAACTTTCCCCATCTTATCAGCATACACACATTACCCTCTGATCACCTCCAGAGTGAATCCTGCATGCTTTCTCAAAGGCCAAAAACACAGTCTCCATAGGTCCTGTTAATCTGCCAGGCTGCCTTCTTGTCAGCACCTGAACCTGGTATAAATCAGTCATATCAATTGCTAACTACAATTTGGGGATTTTGTGGCTAGGCTATTAATGAGCCTCTGGAAGACAGTATCACATTAGATAAATTTTAACTATATGACTAAACTGATTGTTAGCTGTCATATGGCATTTTTACCTGTATTATTCCCTGCCATAACAGTAAAAGGAATATGCACATCCATATGGCACTCATATTGTTCTTTACTATACTTATTAGGTAGTACAGGAGAGCCAATAGTATGCAGCATAGGATTCGTTAATTGGATTCGGTCTGTTTTAAGGAAGATCGGATGTGTCTTCTCAGAGAAAGGCTCTATGGGACTGATTTGTTGAAGGGACAAACCTGACAAGACTCTGCTGGAATTGCAGTGTAAAAAAAGTATTGGTGGAGGCAGACACTGCTGAAATGTAAAAAGGGTTGTTGTACTTTACAGCTTACTGGCTGCTTCCTTTTATTTGGTATTAGTAAGTGTCGTGGACGTTAACAGTCCACCCATAACTCTTAACTGTACAGATTTTTGGGGAATGTTTAGATTTTGGCCTCTAATTTTTGGTCCGTTTTTCATAAAACTGTGGTTTTTCTGCCAAATTAATGGCAAATCATTAAAGATTGAAGTTAGAAAATAATGACAGACATTTGAGCTTCAGACTTCACACTCCAGAAAATTCACACTAATGCAAAACATGTTATTCTATCAACTTTCTAAGTTTGTTAGAGTAGTTTTTAAAAATTGTCCCTATTTTTTGACTTCTGTCCCACTTTTATTTATGGCTTTGTCCAGATGTCTTGCTCTAAAAGGTTGAGAGGTATGAGTCCACCTAGTCAGCACAAGCATTAGTCAGATAGTTACTTACTCCACTGGTGGTGTGGACAACTGTGAATGCCTGATTTCATCTACTCTTTCACAATACAGTTTGTGTGTATGTGTTGTGTGTGTGGGTGTCTGTGGGCATGTGTGTGTGTGTGTGTGTGTGTGTGTGTGTGTGTGTGTGTGTGTGTGTGTGTGTGTGTGTGTGTGTGTGTGTGTGCGCACACGCGCGCTTGTGTTTGTCCTTACGTTTAGGACCTTTGTGTCAGGTTTTACACAAAATTGCTCTATGATGTTGAGGCATAATATGTTAATGATGTCTCCGGTATGATATAATTCTGTTTGCTACCTATTTGTAATATGTGTAGCCTAAGTAGTTGCTGAAAAGGGCTTTGCACCAACCCACATCGTTAACAAACATAAACAAACAAATAATCAATAAATGACTATTCTTATCAGATATCTAATGAAAAAAAAGCATGACACAAAAACATTTCTAATCTGATAAACTACATGGATATTCTTCATCTCTTAAATGGATGTCTCTTTCAGGATCAGCAATTCATGCATAATCCTTGAAAGAGAGCAAGAGACTGAGAGAGAGAGAGAGAGAGAGAGAGAGAGAGAGAGAGAGAGAGACAGATGGAGAGAGAAACATGAATTAAATGTTTTGTTATAGAAGATTCATGCAGAGCAGACCGGCAGCTCAGCAAAATGCACAGTGAAAAAGTTATTAATATGCTGAAATTCTACCCCATGACACATTTAGGCATTCTCAAGGCATTCTGAAGGGATAGTTTGTCCCTTTCTCACAGGCTGCATCTGTCAGGATCAATTGTTGTTCAACATGCTCTGTGCGTAACTGGTCTAGGCAGCTGAGTACAGCCGCTGTTACCGACTCACCAGTACATCAAGAGAGATGTGAATTAGCTGTCATAGCATGGAACACACGCAGGCAGTGCATTCAAATGACACGTGTAAAAATAGCAGCAGATAGTACTCCAAAATGTTTCTTCTCTGACATACACTGTATACCTTTGTCATAGGATGCATTTACAAGAGCTGGCATTTCACTAAACTAGAACCCCCCCAAAAAAAAGAAGCTATGATTAATGTTCCATTTGACAAGCATAGGTTTGGACATTTATTAATTTCCATTACCCTTTTGCCAAACTCAGAAGGTAATCCTTTTCTTAGCCTATGTCAAGCACAATGGGTGTTGACAAATATGTTAGTATAATGAGTAACTTGCCAGCATCATTTCAAATCTTTTCTACTAAGCTTATTTAAATGGAAAAACAGATAAACTATTACTCAAAGAAAATTGGAAGTGGCCAAAATATGCCAAAAATCTGAAACATAAATATGTAGGGAAGACAACATTTCTAGCTAGTGAGGCAATATATGAATTTTCATATACAAATAAGGGTAATTTGATGAAAGGGGAAAAATGAAATTTTATCTATTTTACCCTCATAAATCATCCTCTTTAGGGTGAATATGCATGGGCACATGTCCATGGTGGAAGAAATCATATGAACTTACCTGGTTTTATGGCTATAAAGCACTAAAATGGATGCTTACACCACCTAAAAGAATATGAAAGTGTGCTATAAAGTGATTAGCTCACATCTGGCCTGTTCTGGAGTGACGTTTTATTCAGATAGCACAGCTCTCATGGGAACCATAAGGAACCAAGATAACATAAGCAACTGAGCATTTTACAGAGAACATAAGGAAAATAAAATAAATTCTTGAAACTATCAATACTTTTCCAAAGTTCTGCAATGGGCATTACACAGATAAAGAATCCCACTACAAATCAAGAGATACAACTCAACCATTCGCAGAATAAAAAGAGATTTCTGAAAGTAAATGTGAAATGCAAAGTTATGAGGTTACTTCACAGCACTTGCAACTGAAAGTAAGTGATCTTGATTCTAGACTGGATGTCATGGAGAACAGGAATAGAGGCAGGAATTTGAGATTTCTGGGTTTACTTTAGTATGTGGGTGGATATAATCCAAGGAAATATATTGCTACAGATTAAAAAATATAGTATACTATTCCAGTATTTGAGTGGGCACATAAGAATGTCTAATAAAAATATCCAAGACAAGTTATATTTAAATGTCTCAACTATGCAGACAAGGAAATTATATTGAAAGCAAGGTTGTTGCGAAATGATGTAATGGTGGGAGGTGATCATCACAAACATGGGGACAAAATGCTCCACACCGGAGGTATACCCCTCACTAGTGAGATCTGACCACAAACTAATCACCCTGGATATACATATCCCACCTCCACCCCCAGCACAAAAGACCACAGTGAAAAGCAGACTTCACTCTTCTTAAGACTGAGATGGTATCCTTTAAGCCCACTGGACCAGTGGATACCACATCCCACAATGCTGAATCCTTCACAAATGCTTTCTGTGGACATCTCCAAGAATGCATGGATCATGCAATCCCAAATAAATCCAAGTCCCTCTCCACCAAAGGCAAGCGTCCTGTCTGGTGGACCTCAGCCATTAACAAATTGTATAACAAAAGAAGGAAGCTACTGCACGACAGAGCAAAATCCCATAAAGGGAAGACATCTCTGATCAACACTAGCAGAAAACTACGTTCTCTCATAAAAACATCCAAGGCCAACTTTGAGAGAAAAATCACTAAGGACACTAAAGATAACCACAAAGCCTTCTTCAGCTATGTTAGAAACCTGAGTGGAAACCCTCAGATATGCTCAGAGTTAGTTCACAACAACAAAACATACACTGAACCCACAGATATTGCCAACATTCTGGCTGACAGGTTCAGTGCAAATTTCTCCCCTCCCTCACCCCCAAAAGAAGAAATACTTATCCCAGCTGAATGTAATCTCCCTGTCATCTCAGATGTCCAGGTGAGAGCCGCCCTCAGCAAAGCTAAAAACACAGCATCAATGGGACCTGATGGTATCCCGGGTTGCATGCTACGTGAACTCCAAGAGAAGCTAAACCCGCACATAAAAATGCTATTTAACCTCAGCCTTACTACAGGACATGTACCTGAACACTGGCGTACAGCAACAGTGGTCCCACTCCACAAAGGGGGTACCTCTACAGACCCTGGGAACTACTGCCCCATAAGCTTAACCAGCCTGGTCTGCAAAGCTATGGAAAAAATCATTATGGAACTCATAAACAGAGACATTGGGGACCTACAGACACTTGACCCCACCCAGTTCGGCTTTGTAAAGGGCAGCACCTGCCTTTTGAACCTGGTTGACTTTTTCAAAACAGTCACTAGAGCCATTGATGAGGGCAAAGCAGTCCATACAGCCTACCTGGACTTGGCTAAGGCCTTCGACACAATACCCCACTCAGGCATCATAGATAAGCTCAACAGCTTAAATGTAAACCCTTATGTCACTAGATGGGTTGCAAACTGGCTAAAGGACAGAACCCATAAAGTTAAAATCGCTGGAGCAATGTCAGACTCAAATCCAGTCACAAGTGGTGTCCCACAGGGATCTGTCCTGGGACCCCACTTGTTCGGCATTTATTTCTCAGATGTTAAAGCAAACATGGGGGGTTGTGGCTGACAAAGTTCGCAGATGACTGCAAACTAGGCGCCATAGTGAATACACCAGCGGACACGTACATCCTACAAAGAGGCCTCACAGAAACGGACAACTGGTGCCGGAGTCATGGCCTTAAACTAAATGCCAAAAAATGTATAGTCATCCCCTTTGGGAAAAACAAAGTACCCACAAATTATCACATAGACAGCAACCCACTGAGTATGGAAAAAGTAATCAGAGACCTAGGGACCCACATCGACAGCGACCTCTCATTTGACACCCACGTTGCCAAAGTGGTTAGAAAAACATTCTATCTTGCACACCTTATCATGAAGGGATTCACATCCAGATCCAAGGATGTCATTGTACCCCTATACTCCTCCCTCATCAGACCCATGATTGAGTACAATGCCCCATTTGGTATGTACCTCACCCGGCATTTGCAACAGCTGGAGAGACCACAAAAGTACCTCACCAAGAGGATCAAGGGTCTCCAACATATGTCTTATTCTTCCAGACTAAAGAAACTCCAGCTCTATTCAGTAACATACTGCCTGCTCAGAGGTGATCTCTGCCTGATGTACAAGGCCATGTCCAATCAAGAACTGATGGACATGCTCCACCTCAAAAAATCCAAATCCATCAGAACCACGAGAGCTAAAGACTTAAACCTCGGCACAAGTATGAATAGGACATGCTGGAGGGATAGATTCATAACCCAGAGGCTTCCCATGCTCTGGAACAAAATCCCAGTTCATGTTAGGCAGAGCCCCTCACTGACTCTCTTCAAGAGAAATCTTGATGAGTGGATGGGAGATCGTAAGTTTACCCCAGGGGTCACGTCTGTGTCACTGCTAGACAGGGGCACAGTAAACTAATTCTATTATATAAGGGGACCTTCACTGTGTCACTACTAGACAGAGGCACAGTATTCTAAATCTATTCTGTACATTTTGTACCATTTTATGGGGTGGCGAAAGCCACATCACTATGGCTAGGCTTACAAATGCCCCAGGGCAGATAGCCTAGTACTAAACTATGAAACTATGAAACTAAGCAATACCACTACCTGATTACAGCCTATACTGTTTGTGAAAGAAAAAGTCTCACCCATTACCATAACTAAGAGTCTTTAAGGAGAGAGAGATTATAGTGCAGCTGAGAATCCCGGTGTGTCTATACATGACAAAAGGAATTCAAACTCGTACATTCACCAATCCAGATGAAGTAGATAAATACATATTAACGAATATAAATGTTAAAAAAGTATTGTTTTCTGAAGTGATACTAGATGCAGGGATCTTAATGGAGTGTTTTGAACATCTCTCAAAAAAAGGAAAGACCATCAACTCCATCTCCAGCAAAGGTGGTGGAAAATAAACAGGGGAAAGTGCAGAAATCTTCACACAAGGGGATACAAGCATTGAACACTAGATATGGACAGCAGGAGCATATCCAATCAGGCAATTTGGAAATCTCCAAGTTCAATCCTCTCTCCACTTTGCATAGCAGAATTTGGTCTGAGAGACAGAGACTTTCTGAGTCCAGATACTGAAATAGCAGAGGTAAAATCAGTAGAAACATCATGGAGTGATCCTGCCAATGTCAGATATAACACATTGGAGGAAGTAAGTGAAGTAGTCTTATTGCTAAATACCTGAAACAATTTTTCCTCTTTCTATATCCTATATATAAATGTATAATAGGTGTGATATAAGTCACATGAGTGTCTTAGTGGATCACTCAAAGTTTATCTGGGCAATGAAGCATGAGCCAAAGGTACAAGGTAACTGGTGGGCGTCTCTGCAGTGTCAACAGATATACACCCCTCAGTTCCAAATTATTACAATGGAAATAATAGTTAAATCTTCAAAATATGTGATTATGTTCCCTATTTTCTGAAAAACGGATGCTACTAATGGAGTAAAACATAAGCAGCCTAACAGGTGTTTCAGAAAATACAGAGGAAACTGTCTGAATAGAAATGCAATGACATATTAAGTATATAAATAATGGAGCTGTGGTGGGGCAGAAACCAGACAGGGCTACATATAAAGGGTCCCCTTCTGTAGATGATATGGTGCAATATTAGTCTGAAATGCCTCTCAACCTCTTAGGGCAAGAAATCTAGACAAAGCAATAAATAATAGAAGGACAAAGGTCCCAAAATAGGGATGCTTTTTAAATATTGCTCTTACAGACCTGGAAAGTTGATAGAATAACTGGTTTTGCATGAAGATGGATTTTCTGAAGGGTATGAAGTCTGAAATTAAAATATCTGTCAATATTTTCTGACTTCAATTCTCAATGACTTGCCAATAATTTGCCAGAAAACCAACAGACTAAAGATATGAGGCAAACATCTAGACATTCTGTGAAAATCTAAACAGTTGATAGGTATGAAGTCTGATGTGTTGTGATAATATGACAGGTTTTGTGTCTGTTCAAGAGCTGTGTCCAGGGGTACAGGGACAAAGAAAGGTCTAAAGGCTTGGCTAAGCAACTTAGCCAGAGAAATCCGTTCATCATGAAAACGTTGCTCAATGTAAGAGAGAGATGTAAACACAGTATAAGGCAATCTTTAACTGCATTATTAACAGCAAATTTCAGCTGGTTTGTTTGCAGGAAACTAAGGTAAAATACAAAGCCAGACTCAGTATCTTGAATTCATGGAATAGGTGGGGTTTTGCCAGTTGTCGCAAACCAGAAATGAGATGGGCATTCTCTACTAATCCACAATTTATTGCAGTGGTCAAAGATAAAGGAGTCATCATAAAAAGAGGGGAGATGGCCACTGTAACAGTGAATGTAGCAAATCAAGTGATCTTAACAGTGAATTTTTAAGGCCATATTGAGGGCATCACCATTCCAGTGCATGACTTTCATAAAGCACCACAGTTACACATGGAAACATGTGGAAACACATGGAAGACATGGAACATGCATTGATTTTGGAAAACTTTAATATGGTGCTATATCCTGTTATGAACAAAATACCACAGAACAGGTTCAGAGTTAGGAAACCCCCTCTATGCTAAAACCTGTAATGGCAGATCAAGAGTTAGTAGATGGGCAAAGAACACTATACCTAACTAAACATAATTATATAGTTCCAAAGGCTGGTATAACCAGTCAGATAGACATATGGCTGATCTCAACCTCTTTATTTAGGAAAATGGGGCAAATCAAAATCCTCCAAACCATTTGGTCAGACCCCACTGCTATAACTTTTACCCTTGTGAATTTAAATGAGATGTCCCACTGGCAACATTAAGAAAGGATCCCTTCCTACAGAAATCGTTAAGAGGTGGTGGGAATACTAAGGGTCAAGATAACTAGTTATTGGAGAGCCTCACCATTTAGATGGGAATCCATTGGTCTCAAATGGGGACATTCCAAATTAAATATAAGGCTTAGCATATGAGTTGAAAAGGCAGAATAAAAATGAGAAGCTGTCAAGAGTAAAGGACTTGGAAGGGAGTATAATGCTGATGGAAAGCAAATATAAAAGTAGAAGTTGCAAACATATTTAAAAGCTAAAGGTAATTAATGGAGGTGATTCTTAGGAATACACATTACCAATTCCAATATGAAAATGGGGATATGTAAAAGTTTTTACTTGATAAAGGGCATTATATCTCCTAAATCTTTACCATATAGACTGTGTGACATTGCAAAAGAATGTTTGGTAGCTTTTAGCACCCTAGGTTTGCTGAGGTTATCTGATAGGGAAGAAAAGAAATTACACAGGGGATTTAGAAAACGATGAAGTCTACATCACATGAGATCACCCATTACTAACAGTTCAAAAGATAGATGCGAGAAAACCAGATATTGAGATCCATGAAAAGAAGACAAAAGTAGCATTGATAATTGAAATTGCTACACCCAGTGACTGCACTGTCTTGCATACAGAAAAACACAAAGTCATAAAATATCAGGATTTGTAGGCAGAAATGAGAATAATGTAGAAGAAAGATACCCAGACAGTTCCAGTAGTAGTAGGAGTAACAGGCCTTATAAAAAAGAATCTACAATCCTATTTAGATATGTTACCGATACATGTAACTGTACTGTGGTGGTGGTGCTGCGGTAGCGTTGTCGCCTCACAGTATGACATTGTCCTGTTTGATTCTCAGCTAGAGCATCTTCTGTGTGGAGACATGCATGAATGGGCATACCTTTGTTGAAGGTTGTGCGTCAGAGCTGGCAATTCGGCATGTAAAAATCCACTGCCAATCATTAGCGGACCGGAGTTCCGCTGTGGCAACCCCTAACCGGGAAAAGCCGAAAGACACAACAACCGATACATGTAACTCCATACAAACTGCAGAAGGAATAATTACTGGGCACATTGCGGGTGCTGCTAGGAGCACTTCTGGCTAACATCAAAGATTGAAACAATACTAATTTCATGAACTTTAATCATACTTTTTCTTAGGAATAGGGTCCATTCCCATCATGGTAATAGAAACCCAAAAGACTTGAAGAAATTAAAAAAAGGATGCCATAAGGGGAGATCTTGGCAGCCATAGATGGACTATCCCCTGGAAAGGCAATTGGGTTAGACGGCCTGGCAGTTAAAACTTACAAATAATTCAAAAAGGAAGTTGTAGCTCCAGTGATGGAATTTCATATGGATTGACAGCAAAGAGGAACTTTTTCATGTCACTCTAGTATTGTCAAATCTCTTATGTTTGCAAAACTGAATAAAAATAAGACATTGCCATGCAATTACCGACCAATATCCCTGTTGCAATTACATTTTAAAATTTATGCTAAAGTCTTAGCAAATAGAGTCACTAAGTTTATTGCCTTAATTAGTCTCAGTACAACAACAGTGTTTTGTCAAAAACAGAGTGGGTAGCACCGACCTGGGAACAATCTGGTTGAATATACAAAACCTATGTACACTAATCTACAAAATCTAAATGCAGGGCATTGCTAATTGACTACAAGAATTCTTTTGATTTGAGCAAGTAGTAATTTATTTAGAATATATTGGAGTCCATGAAGTTCCCACAAAAAAAAAATTCATTACACAATGTCAACTGCTATATAGTAATCTTAAGGAAGTACTTGCTACAAATGGGTGTTTGCTTAGGAGAATTAATCTGACTGGGGCTTGAGGCAAGGCTGACCTCTCTCCCCTATGCTCTTTGTGTTGACTACACAATTTTTGTATGGTATTTAAAATCAAAAGTACCACAAATGGATATAACAGTGTGGTTTTGCAACCCAATGATCTCCTCATGACTTATATATGATTCTGTTTGGGGAGAGTTAATCCAGAAGATAAGAGAAAACACAGATATTCCTGTTATCTAATCATGTAAGAATATCTTGGAGAGATGGGAGAATGAGTTAGAGAAAGATACAAATTAAAAGGATGCTTATGATCCCCAAAATACTTTTCCTATCAAAACATATCACGTCTTCATAAATCTAGTAACTGAAGTAAATAAAAAAAATAACATCAGATTTTATATATGACAGAATTCATCTAAGACTACAGAACATAAAACATTTTCTACCCCAGAAAAGTGGAGGTACAGGTCTATTGGATTTTATACAGTATCAAGAGACTGCACTGAAATGTCAATATATCTGAGTTGGGTTGCACCCTAGACCACTCTGTGTAAAGTTTAAAAGTATTCTCCTAAAAGAAGAGTGGAAACAATATACTAAGCCACCGGGAACAAAAGTATGGGACCTCAGGAATGTGAAAAGTGGGTAGTAACCGAATGGGAAGGAGGACTAAATAATGGGAGCAAACTGGAGATGGACATGGAGGGCTCTAAAGTTCCACACTGATATATGCCCTACATTTTGGCACTCATAGGCAATTAAGGGAAGGTGCTTTTGGGTGGCTGTGTGGACACAAATCAAAACTCTACTGTTGATTATAACTTGCTAAAACCACAAACATCTAGGTTGGGAATCCAGTGGTGGCAGTATTTATGGGTCAGAGAGAACTTATGGTCCTTTCACATACAGAAATGACCTAGTAAGATATGGTCTCAGAAATAAACATATCTAGTGAGAATTGTACTGGGTGACTAAAAATAACTCACTTTTCTAATGACGAATATAATATGCAGAATAATAGTATAGATTAAGTCACTGAGAAATGAAACAATATGCTGGATATTATGACTGAGTTAGAGGCATGGAACAAGACATTAGTCTTCTATTATAATGCAGGCCTTCACCTATGTTTAAACGTTTTCACACTTGGTGACACTTTTTCTTAAGGCTTTTTAAAAGTCTGTGAACCCCATCCTTTGTGTGCTGGCTCGGCCAAGCATTAGAAATGGATTATAAACACATTATATGAGACTACCCTCACATTAGAAAGATGTCGGACATAGTTATTGAGGCTGTTCAGTGGGTGACTAGAAAGCCATTACCAGACAGGGATGATATATATTTCTGGCTGATGAAGTTAAATCTTCCATTTAGTGGGATGGATAGCAACACATTAATATTGATTAGGGCAGTCTGTTTGTCCTTCATTAATAATCTATACAAAGTGTGGAAACCTCCACCCATGATGTGGCATTAGGTGCCAATGAAAGACAATGATCTTGTCACTGAATGAGATTTCTAGAAGCTGTGCACAATCTTGCCTTTTTTACACTAAGTACAAAAGAATAGATGGAGCCTATAAAATTCCCCTGGCTAATAGTGGGCAGATAAGCAGATACTGTAATGATAGAAAAGAAAGTTGTCTACCTCTGATCTAAACAAAAGCTGTGAATCAATTCCATGACTGTGCATATAAATAATCTTAACAAGCACAAGAGAATATAACAAGTTCTCAATTGCCTAAGTGGCATACGTGAAATATTAAAAGAATGTGTCTATGAGGATCTACATTTATTTGGCAGAAAATTTTGTGCATATGATCTGTATCTCCGGGATGCAGGGTTATGTTTTGTTGGGGTTATGATGAATTTTGCTTAGAACACTGATCACTTGTCTGATTAAGATATATTAAATGATCAAATATAAAACATATATATATATATATATATATATATATATATATATATATATATATATATATATATGTGTGTGTGTGTGTGTGTGTGTGTGTGTGTGTGTGTGTGTGTGACATGATGTCAGCTGTCAAGGTTATACCTGAAAACAAATAATGACTGATACATTAAAAAACAAAATAGCCTCTTCAGGAATTTTAATTTCCACATATTGTTAATTTTATCCAAATAATACATGAGATGCTCATATCTTTTGGAGCTGCACTAAACCTGTGCCTGTCTGGGCAAACCTCCTAAAATACATGAAAAACTGTGACATTTCATAGAACAGGAATGATTCAACTGTATTTTAAATATACTTAGAGAATGGGTAACCTGTATATCGGCACCCATATTGGAGAATGGACATTCTCCAGCAGGGTGTTAATCTAAGGCAATACCTGCTGAAAAACAAGTCTGTTGCTTCATGTCAGCATATTAAGCTCAGACTGAAAGAAAGTTAGCATCTGCCATTATTTTGCACTCACTAAACAGCATATTTGCTGTTTAGCAAGTATAAATTAAAAAAAGAAAATTAAAAAAAATAAAGAAAAAGTGTGTGTGTGTGTGTGTGTGTGTGTGTGTGTGTGTGTGTGTGTGTGTGTGTGTGTGTTTATGTTTCTCTCTGCATTTGAAAGTTTATGTGTGCTTGCATGAATGAGAGGAAAAGTGTGTGTGTGTGTGTGTGTGTGTGTGTGTGTGTGTGTGTGTGTGTGTGTGTGTGTGTTTGTATGTTAAGTGTGAGTGCAATCGATCAGGCAGTGGCAGCAGAAGCATTTAAGAGGTTTGCATACCTCTTGACCTTTTAGCTCAAGATATCTGGATAGAGCGTAAAATAAAGGGGGCACAAAAGCTCAAAAATAAGAACAGATATTACTGCTATAAAATTGCAGTTGCTTGAATAACAAGATTTGTGTTAGGATGCATTTCTGAACCACAACTGTGTTTCTGTTTGGGGGAGTAAAATTGATTGAGCAGTATCAGCAGCAACAGTTAGGAGATTTGCATACCTCCCCACCTCTTAGTGCAAGAAATCTGAATAAATCCTAAAATAAATGGGGCACAAAGGCTCAAAATAGGAACAAATTTTAAATATTGCTCTTATAAGATTACAAAGTTGCTTGAAAAACAGAATTTGTTTTAGCATGCATTTTTTGAAGGAAATAAAGGCTGAAACTCAAATGTATATCATTATATAGTGACTTCAATCCCCAAAAAATGACAACAAACCACACATTTCAAGAGTAAGAGACAAAAAATGAAATAAATATCTGGATATTTATTGAAAATGTTATATTTTGGATGTAAAGTACCTCCAACACCCTTTAGATATACTTAGGGTTGCCACCTCACATAAGGCTAATTCCTGGAGATGCTATTTTAATGTTAAACACAAACCGTATTGTTTGGCCTAAGTGCTGTCTGACTCGGAGACTATCAATCTTTGATATGCTAATATTCATAATGATTGTACAATGAATACTATGTGCAAGAAAAGTTCAAAACAATAATACAACTATAAGCAAATTATTCAAATGTTCATTCTGTGTGCTTTGGTAAGTCACAGAAACTACTTGTGCTTAAAAGTATATTTCTCATCAGATCTTGCAGCTGCCAAAAATTTGGGTGTCTTCATCAAGAATTCATAAAACTGAGAACAGCCGTACCTCTAACTTTCACATACCTGCAGCTCAGCTCACAAAACACCAAGTCCCAGATGATTTCTTTCTTTGGTCAACAAAGAATTCATCACACTGAAAGTTCGTTCACACAAAGAATTCGACACAGGTATAGAAAATGTGAAGGATACAACTTTAAAGAGTTCCTCACCATACTTCCTATGTGTCAATTTTGTGAAAACATCCTTCCATCTATCGACCACTTGTCCATTTTTTTTCCACCAGCTCTGTATGGACATCACACAGAATACAATAACTATTATAGTACTTGTCCTTGCAGATGTCAATGCACAACTTGTCTGCCAGTTCCTTGAATAAGCTCCACGTCACTGGTTCTTTCAAGGTTAAAGCTCTCATTGCTTGAAATTCTGAATCCTGGTAATTATACCACTTGTCTAGGTGGTTTAAACACTTGTTATAGAATTGATCAACATCAGCTTCGAAGTGCCTGTTCTTATCTTGTGGAATTCTTTTAGGCATGTCTACAGCAGTCTTTCAATAAAATTCGTCTTGCTGGCGATCTGCAATTTTCTGTCTTACTCCAACCATAATATCATATAGTTCAGAACTAATAGTTTGATCTGACTCGAACATTAGCACACAACTTTGAAAGACCTGCATAACATTGTGTAAGAAACAGCAGTATAGTCTAGGTATGGACTCACTTTCTTCATCTCTAAAGGCATCCCAAATTACTTTGTGGCACATTTTCTTCTCCCAGTGAAACAAAGTAAAACAGCAAAGCAGGCCATACTAGAAGTATTCTTTCAAGTGCTGGAAGTAATGATAACCATCTCGTTGGTACGTGATGGAGAATGTCTTGATACTTAAGTTCGACAAACTTGAAAAATGACTAGAGCTGTGCAGTTCGTTTGGCATATCTGGAAAATTCAGCATAAACTTTGAGAATGAGAATTTCAACATCCACTGACAAAGTTTTGCATGCCTGTTTAACACAATTATGCAGAATATGGCACTTGCAGTTTGCTGTAATAAGTTCAGAATTTCTTTTTTTCAGTTTCTCATGCACAGAAATCTTCTTGCCAAAATTCACTGCAGCATTATCCCCAGAAAATGCAGACATTTGGCTTATGCCCAATCCATTTTATTCTATTACTTCAACTAATCTGCCCATTATCACCTCGCTGCTTTCATCTGAATCTTCATAGAAGTCTAGCAAACCATGTTTTATTCTATCTTGTTTTGAAAAATAGTGCACTTTAACTGGAAAAAGTTTAACGCTTCCTTTGTTTGAAGAGTCAGTTGCTATTGGAAAGTACTTTGATTCTTGTAAGTCAGAGATCAACTGTTCTTGTGAAGCAGGAGCGAGAACATTTTCAATTATATTAGTTGCTTTCATTCTGCTACAAGCAATCTTTTTCACAATACTAGATTCTGGGAAAATAGTTCCCATTATCTTGTTACTGTAATCTTGACTTGCATAGCTCTGATGATGTTTAACACCGTGGTAAGTTAGAGTTACTTCAGCAGCTGTTATAAGATCATCCTCTTTGGTATTTGGTTTTCTGAAGAAGCACGTCATGACTGTATTTTGCTTAATCTGCTTCATATTTTTATTATGTTTCTATGATGTTGCATGCACTACTACTGATCTGCGTCTCTCGTACTTTACTGTAAATGTGTGATGGCAAGTTTTGCATTCTGCTTCAGACTCTGTTTTCTTTCCCAACCAGTCCTTAAAATCATCTTTTGACCATTCATCATTGAATGAACAGTGATATTTCTTTTTTGCCTTTATACAACTTTAGATTCAGAATCCCAAAGCTTGATTCAGCCATTGTGACCTGCAAGGTTTTATTGATCATGCGCAGTGCAGCCAAGGCAACAAATCAAGTACATTAGACTCTAAATTTTCCAGCACCCATGGAGACTGGTACAGTACAGACTCTGCTTCCAGGGCAATAGGCAGCTATAGGTTCGACCTTAAGGTGTTATACATGGTGGATGATAGTCTAGCCACACCCAAAAATATGTAGATGTAGAGCTCTTACATTTTTTTATGGATAAGAAATTTCTTGTTTGGAAAACCAACCCAGAAGAAAGTGAAATACACAATAAAACTAAGGAAATGGTTAAGCAGCATTTTTTTATTCCCCTATTCTTGTTGGTAGATGCCGGATAAGTGTCATTTCCGGTTGCTAGAGAGTTAATTCTAAGAACAAAAAATCTGGACAAAGCAGTAAATAATGGGCAATATTTAAAAACTGTCCCTATTTTTGGGACTTTGTCCCACTTTTATTTATGGCTTTGTCCATAATTCTTGCTCTAAGAGGTTGAGAGGTATGGAGCGAGAGTTTCCATGTGTGTGTGTGTGTGTGTGTGTGTGTGTGTATGTGTGAGAGAGAGAGAGAGAGAGAGAGAGGGAGATCAGGAGAGTGAGTGTGCAATGTGTGGATGAATGCATAATTCAACTCAAGTGGCAAACCTCTCAACCTCTTAGAGCAGGAAATCTAGATAGAGGCATAAATAAAAGTGGTACAAAGACCCAAAAATAGGGACAATTTATAAATATTGCTCTTACAAGCTTAGAAAGTTGATAGCATAACAGTTTTTGCATTAGCATGAATTTTCTGAAGGGTATGAAGTCTGAAACGCAAATGTCTGTCATTATTTTCTAACTTCAGTCTTTATTTATTTGCCACTAATATGCCAGAAAACCACAATTTTATGAGAAACGGACTAAAAATATGAGGCACAAATCTGGACATTCTGCAAAATCTGTACAGTTGAGGTAAGTGGGTGTGTGGCTGTGTGCACGCGTGCGTGTGTGTGTGTGTGTGTGTGTGTGTGTGTGTGTGTGTGAGAGAGAGAGAGAGAGAGACAGCGATGTATGAATGAATGCGTAAGTGGGTGTGTGGCATGTGGGTGTGACAGACAGTGAGAGTGATGTGTGAATGAATGTAAGTATGAATGAGGAAGTGAGTGTGTGTGTGTGTGTGTGTGTGTGTGTGTGTGTGTGTGTGTGTGTGTGTGTGTGTGTGTGAGTGTGTGCATGTGTATGATAGAGAGATCGAGAGCGAGAGAGAAAGTGTAATTTCATTATTCCTGAACATTACTGAGTTTTTTAAATTACTTCTGGGAGACGGCAGTTGCTATAAAAATCCTGGAGACTCCCAGGTATCCTGGAGAGGTGGCAACCCTAGATATACTACAGGAAATGTGAAACATTAGGTGGGGAACTACTTTGCATCCAAAATATATATATATATATATATATATATATATATATATATATATATATATACATATATATATATACACACACACATATATATATATATATATATATATATATATATATATATATATGCACAATAAAGCCATCCAGGGTGTGTATTAGTGTGTAAATAACACCCCTGGGTGTGTGTTATTTACACAGTAACACACACCCTGTTGGGGATTATTGCTTGCATATTAAACCATGTACTAGCACCTATCACTTCAGCTTGAAGTGAATTTTGTATAGTCAAACACTGATAAATCAGTCAGATATCTCTTTGTGTGTCTGGAATACAGTTTTTTTCACATTATTTAACTAGGGTGACATTTTTGACTGGATTTTCAAGGTTTGTATCCAAATAATTAGGTTTTTGTAAGAAATTACCCAAGGATTCAATGATGTCTGTATAGGTTCCGTGTAGAGCCTACATGGTATGTATCCATGTATGTGGCCACGATCTTCCCTTTGCAGCTCGCCATGCATAAAGTAAAATGAAAAGCCAAGGGGCCAAAGAAACTCCCTGACATATACCAACACCCTTTTTTAGACAAAATGTAGCTCTTTTGTCCATATATAACTAAGACTTCTTCAGAATTCACATCAAATAGTAAAAAACAAGTTTAAATACTCCCCATAAGTGACATCACAACAATACATTAACCAATAGAGTCATTGTCATTCAAATAGCTAGCAATGCCATCCAATAAATTAAAGATACAGACAGGAAAAAAAGGCATTTTTGTTATAAAACTTATTTAACTCTATACCTATAAATACAAATCAATTACTCAGACATATAATCACATCAGAAACCTAAATATGCTAAACAGAATAAGACCATAGCCTTAGAGCACTTAATAAAGAAATGTGCTCATTTAGTCCAGGAACAAACGTAGCACTAAGTTTGAGCTGTCAAAGTAATTTGCATAACTCAATGCACTCTGCCCAAGGAACCCCCCCCCCGGGGTTCTTATACACAATATCAATAGCACAGAATAAAAAATAATGATTAGGATTTTGCTCAATGTGCTTATACAATGCATTATTAGCACTGCGTTTCTTGATATCCAAATTATGCTCTTAAATGCATTCAGCAAATATTCTCTGGGTCTTCCCCACATAAAAAGCCTGACAAAGCTGTCAAAGAGCTATGTACACTAAACCCATAGAGGTACAGGTAGCATGAAATGGAATTTTTATCACACACCCATTAATAGTAATTAAATTTCTTTCCACAATGTACTTACACTGCTTGCAAAAACCATATTTAAGTGTACCTAGCTGATGCTACTGAAAGAGAAGAAGTAAGGTGGATAATTGAGCTATTAGCTCATAGGACACCAGGGCTAAATGATTATGTTCCCATGAAACCCGCCCTCAGGGAAAGGAGGGTGCAATATAAATTTTGATTGGTTAAACTGGTTTTAATTTAGATATTTAAATGTAGTCATAATTGTTCATTTTTATCTGAAGAAGGGCAGAGCCTGAAAGCGCCTATCTGTGTTTAACATTGCCTGTATGTGTTTTATTATTTTATTAAATCAGTATTCATCGTTGAACAGTGGTGGTCTACATTGGTTTTTTCGTAAAAGTGTACCATTATGCTTATTAGATACAATAACCAAATTCTGTGCTTGTTCAAGCAAATTCTTAATAGATTTACCTCTTCGATACACAATTTTTGGTTTATCCCCTACCAACTGGGTGACCCCTTCGAAACACAAAAAATAATTCCAATTTTTTTCTAACACATCCTTAAAAACAAAACTGTCCCAGTTAAATGTAATAATAATGGAATGCAAAAAACATTGTCAGACTGCTGTTTCACACCAAAGAGACTCTCCGTATTGGGGTGCTCTGATCTAATCAAAGGCACAAGACTGCCCTCTTCCCTAGCATGTCATGATTACTAATTGTGGTGCATGCCTAAGGGAGGACAGAACAACACAGATATTGAATCTGTGTAAGACCAAAGGCACAACCACATACCTTTCGACCCATTAACCTTGACTGAAAGGTCTACAAGATATTTTAGTTCACTAAGTTGGATTTCTTTTTATTTATTTATTTTTTTTAACTTTATGTGCACTGCATTATTTAGCTGTGCTTTGCTGTGCTTAGCCGTACATCAGTCATGCGCTAGAGATGTAAAATTAGAAACCAGATGCGTTCAATTTCTCTATTTTCTATTTTTTTATGTGCTTGTTGGCATGATGCACCACATTTAGCTATGCTTAGCACTGCGCAACTGTGTATAAAGACATATAATAGAAGCTAAAAATAGAAACCAGATGCATTTAATTGCTGTATTTCTGCTGTGGTTAGTAATGTACAAACCCACACAGTGAAGCTGCTCTATGCTTACAGGCATCTTTGCAGTATATCTGAAGATATATGAGTTCTCTTCACTATCACAGTGGCTAGATAGGTTGCATAATGACCTACAGTGTAGTAGGTCCCAGGTTTGAGTCCTGGGCAGTAATACCTTTTATATATACTGCTGTGAAACTGTGTCAGGTGACTGAAACACTAGTTCACTTTAAATTCAATAATTGTTATATTTAGAAATGGTGCACAATGCTAAGCATCACTTAAACAAGGGTAACAGTCTTTTCCTGTTTGCGCATTTCTAAGCTTTGCTTAAATATGGGTTGTGCAAGTTTGCATGATGCTAAGCGATGTGGCTCATTTTGGAAAGTTACAGTATGATGCACAATGGTTATGCATTGGCATTTTCTGTCCTAGCTCCCCTTTTTAAAGGGTGATAGTTGGGAATTTCACATTATTCCTTGGAGCCTGATCCTGAGTGTGGATATGGCTGCTGTCATGGGGGAATGTGTGCACTTTAAAACACAATAGCAAGGAGGGAGGAGTCTAGGGTTTTCATTGGACTCCTGGCAGAGTGCTATGACACTGGCTGCTGCAGGGCAACTATCAGGGATCAGAATGTAAATCTGAGGCCTGGGATAGTTTGGCCAGGGACCTGACCAGTGCAACTGGTATCACCCACACTGGTGAGCAGTGTCATCCCCATTATGAAGACCTCTATCAAAGGAAGAGGGGAACGTTGGATCACTGGATCCAAGATGTAAGGGCAGGGAACACCCCACAGATATGTAAGTATGTTTTCTAGTAATTTATAAATATACAAGCTGAATCTGTGCAAAAGTGGTATGCATAATGGTTTCTTTTTCTTTGCGATCCCATGCAAGGTGTTTGGCCAGGATGAGGCAAGTGTGTGGTATGTAAAAAAATCAATAAAGTAATAAATGAATGCATAACTTAATAGTAAAATAAAGTAAATACAGATATTGCAGTCTTAACAATCATGTATGAAATACCTGTGATATCATAGACTTTCAGTAATGTCTCAGTGCATATCTTAACTGTTAAAGCATGTTAAAGCAAGTAAGCATGCAGTACTGTGTAGCATAGCTTCCAACCACTAGTTAATGTTGTGGAATATCTAGATTAAGAGTCAATGTTGTGTTCTGCTCTTTATCTGAAATATGCTGTAGATTGCAGTCAATCAATGAATAGGGTAAACATGTAAGTTATCAGAAGTCCTAGACAGTTATCCATGTGTGTAAATGCAAGATTTGAAACAACATGAGCCAATAAAGTGTAAAAGGAGACAGTGCCCTTATAATTTTTTTAGTCAAATAAAATGTTAAGTATTCCTGTAGTCACTGCTTGTGGGTTCTAATCTCACACCAGTTAACTGAGAAATTGTGAAGTTTTCAATACTGTTTTATCATTTCATCAGTAAAACCCTACCATGCTTGCATGTGAAGTGCACACCCATGGAACTGTGTCATGACTATCCAGCTGTCAAGTGTAATTAGTGTACATGGACATACCTCTCAACTGTCACGGTTTTTGCAGAATGTACTGAATATTGTCCCACATGTCTGGTCTGTTTGCCATGTGATCTTGTTTTACTGGCCAGTCTCTGCTACACTGCTGAGGATCAATGTCAGGAAAAAAAAAGTCAGTCCTCTGAAATGCAGCTATATAACATCACCCGAAATACAATTTAAAGGCGAATCTGTTATCAGAACACCTTACTAATACTGTAAGAGCAAACTATGTATGAATGTTCCCTGTTGTTGTGCCTTTATACCACCATTATGCATGGCTTGATCCATAATGTCCCATGCTAAGAGGTTGAGACGTATGTACGTGGAAATCCATATATACGATATAAGCAATACTGAACGATTGCTGGATTCAGTATAATCTGAACTATATTGTGTGCAGAAGGAACAGGGTAGTATTTCAAAGAATAAATGTCATAGCAGTCAGTGGTCTCACAAGTGAAATCTAACATATCTAAAAGTATGTATTGTAGTATAAACAAAAAAAGAGCATCGGATAGCCGTTTCCACCCGAAATACAGTTTATAGAAGCACAGCAGGCCACAGCACAAGAGGCAGGATTAACGCTGACACACAACCAGTTCGTTTTCGTCACACCACTTCATCAGATAACACAAACCCCATACCTTCTTCTTTATATACCCTTACCAATAAATAATCAATTAAAAAATTAAAAAACTTTTTAATTCATTAACCCTTCACTGACTTAGTCAAATTATTGCACATATAAAGTTCCTAACATCCATTTTGTAATATACAACAAATGCATCCAATAAGTATTTTAAACATTTTAAATAAATATATAGTATAAAATATAATAAATATTTAAAATGCATAAATAAATCACCATCATAAATATATGTTGTTAAAAATGTTAAATGTACTAAAAGTGTTAAAATGTTGAATTATAAATATATCTTGTAACTGAACACAGAGGTATAATAAATAAATCTAAAGCTTAGCTGCTCTTAACTTCAAAATAGGGGCGAGGGAGATCATCTCATTCAAGCCCGGTCATTTACTGGCTTCTTATACCAGTTGCCAGTATACCTTTCAGTATTCCAACTTAGCCTCCCACAATCCACCCCTTTTATCCATGGGCACCTCATCCACCACAAAAAATGTAAAACAAGCAGCCTCACATAACTGAGTGTGTTTATATAGGGCATTTTTAACATAACAGCTCTTAATATCGTAAAGATGCTCATATATCCTTCTCTTTAAACATATTTCGGTTTTACCTATGTAAAATGCCTCACATTTCTTACATGTCACAATATAAACTAAACATTTACTGTCACAGTTATAATGTGACTTAGATTGTATATGTTTACCCCTGATACTAATAAATATTTCTGAGACATTAGATATAAAAGGACACTGCTGGCATGTTCCGCACTTGAAAGTCCCACCCTTCTTAATGACTAACTCCATATATTTATTCTCCAAAAGGTCCTTAACATTTCTACCTTTCCTGTAAATAAATTTCAGGGGACCATCAAACCTTAAATTCAGATCCAATAACTTGGAAAACTTGTCCCATTCCTTCTGAACTGAGTCCCTAATAATGTAGGAATCACCGTTATAATCTGAAATGAAGGCATTCCCATATTCACCATCTACACTGATGTCAGCATTAATTTTATCTACTATAAATGAGTCTTTTGAACATAAAATATATGTAAAAATTGCCAATTAGCTGAAACACCTGATGTTTATAAGGGTCATTTGTATATATCCCATGTGCCTCTGATGCAAGAGGTTTGGGAGGTCACTCAGTGGAAGTTCTGACTTTGCTGGAGTTTTAATTTTGTTTTTACTGATTGTTTTTTCAGTGACCTTCTCACTTATTGCTTTAACATAAAATATGAGCAAATCTGTCTTTTCTGTGTAAAAGCACTTCATCCTGAATCCCACATATTAACAGTTCTGGGTAACCTGTTTCAAAAAAAACATTTGTTTTAACAAATCACATTCACCTTTAAAATCCTTTTCCCCAGATGTCATCTTACTACCTCGGACATACTGACCCTTTGCTATGCCTTTCTTCTGATGAAATGGATGGGCGCTCTTAAAATGCAAAAAAGAATTACAGTATGTCTCCTTTCTATGTACCCTGGATTCAAATCCATTCTCCCCTTTCCGGATGTTAACATCAAGTTAGTCAATATTTTCATAACCTATCTTACATGTAAACTTCTGGAATCCAGTGCTGTTAGAAATATACTCAAAAAACTCAAAAAAACTCTCGTATTGTAGTATGTTTAGTTATATTATCTGTGAAGTTACTAATGTTCTTCTTTTTCTCTATCCCCACCCCTTCTCTTCTTTTATTTATTTAACCAATATATTTATTATTATCATTTGCTATTATCATATTATTTATTATGTCCTCGTATGTTGGGCTTATATATAATTTAATATTGCTTTCTCATTAAAAAACTTTCATTTACATTATTTATTGTTGTGTTCCTCATTATATTATTTTCAGTTTGTTTCCATTACTCATTATTGCTTTATCTTATGTTATTAATTATATTTTTTGGGTTATGTTTATTTTTTCTTTATGTTTCTATTTTAATTACCAAAGCGCGACAAGGTAGGATGGTTTCCAGTGATCCACCTACCTTGGCTCCCCCAGCTGAGGCACCAGGGCCCAGCACATCCGTGCTGCAACCTGGAGGTACCCCCTCTGCTGCCCCTGCACTATCTGCTCCATCAGGTAGTTCCACCACAGGCTGGGAGTGTGCCCACTCTGAGAGTGGAGGTGGAGGGGAAGCATTTGTCACCTGTGATCAAATGCCAGACATGGTGCGTAGGCTTCTGCATGAAACTATCGGTGCACACTTAAGCTGGATGGAGAGCATGCTGTTCATCCTGGTGGGGCAATCACTCCCCCATGCACTGGTGTTGACCACTGCCTCCACAGGAGCAGTGAAGGTGCAGTGCTGATAGTCCCATGTGTGAGGACTTAAATCACACTGCTACCGTGTCTAATGTCCATGGGACCAGGATCCTCCAAACCCTCCCAGCCAAGGTGTTCACCCCCTCTTGTGTCCCAGACCAACCCTGTCTGCTGTCTTGTGTGTCTTGTCTGTCTGCAAATGCTTCTTCACCTTCCCAGTTTATCTTTCCTACACAGAGCTATGTCCCTTCTTCAACATTCCACTCTCTCCTTTAAGAAAAAAAAAAAAAAAGAAAAGGGTACCTGTCACAAAAAAAAAATTGTCCCATACATAGCTCTCCATTTTATACACGTGTCCACTGGACACACTTAATTTGATTCAATCATTTTGACAACGCACTTATGTTGTCGTCTCCCATCTCTCTCTGTGGATGACAGTCCAAATTCAGCTAAAAGCCTCACAAGTGCATAGTTGTTGCTGTTGAAGAAATGGATAGGTATGGTTCTTTCCTACACCCTTCCTGCACATTCCTAATTCCCTTTCACTATCTTTTTCTCCCTGCTTGCACCTCATTTCACCACTGTTCTATCTCCCCATTTTCTTTTCTTTAAAGAATTATTGCATAATGCTGCACTATGAGTAGCATCTCTAAGCTATGCTAAATAGTGGTGTATTACTACATGTGTCTGAAAGTATATTAATCACGTTCAAAACACCTGCACTCTGTTTCAGGCTCAATACCATTTAAGTTGAACAACAGTGCATCAACCAGCCAAGCTACACAGCCAGTTAATTAGCACAGGTGTTTTAAGCAAAACATAGTTATTGTCAATTACTATTCATTAAGAGTGTTTATGCAATGCAGCAAATCTGCTATAAGATTAATGGAAAAAAATAGGAATTTAACTGGGAATCTGGTAGAGAAATGAATCACTATAAAGCCATACACTTAGTAATAGGTGTAAGTGAGGTATGTAACAGCAGTTGAGTGTGCAATTATCTATACAAATTGTAAAAACACAACTGCTTGATCACTGATTCTATAGTGCAATCTGTTAAATGCTTTGAAAACATTTATTTTTGGTTCACATGGTCCTGGGTTCAAATACAGATGTATCTAGCATTTACAGATAAAATAAATGTATGTGTACATCACCATTATAAAGTGCGATATGTATGACTGTCTCATCACCTATTTATTCATACAAAACAGTACAGATGGAATGTCTGCTTCTAAATGATGGAAGTCAAAGGCCTACAGATAGGACCACATTTTAACTATTGCTATTACCACCCTAGAAAGTGTCTGGAATGTCAGGTTATGCATTGGCATGAATTCCCAGAGGAATTTGAATTATGCAATTTACATGTGTCCCAGAAATATCAGACTGCAGTCCACAGTGATTTGCCAGTGATATTACAACCACAGCTGCACAAGTAGCATACATATATGGAGGTTGTGCTAGAAGCAAGGGTTGCCAGGACACACTTTCCAGATGACTACCATGACATAACACATAACTTGGCAGTTGTTCAACTGGTTGACATAATGGTTAATACCCCCCATACCTTGTTCTAGGACACATCAAGCATGTTGCATTTACTCTGTTAATGATACATTTGGCTAACATACTTACATTAAACACATACCTTACTGCCAGTGGGATGAGTGTCCTCAGTCTGGCTGTGGCTCTTCATCAAGCCTGCCACAGGTCCCACAGTTACTCTTCTCTGTTGTCGTCCTGCAAAGTTATCTGCTTCTCTATGTCTATTGCTAGCAGCAGCAGCTTCAGCCTGCAGCACACACATCTGCATATAACAAGCAGCTGCTACAAACATTGTCTCTGCACTAATGTTGCATTTTTACCCCACTAATTTTCACCCCATCATATGAGAAAGGGGATGGAATCTACATTTAGGCCTTATATCTTGCTGAGTAATTATATAGGATTGGCTGATTATACTGTAAATAAGCTGTGTACACTGAATTTAGCATTTCTGAACCACAGATTGTTTCAGATGCAATCAACTGCTAATGAGAACCATCATAAAAAGGCAAATGTCTAGCTTGGCAAACCAGTGAGTATGAGAGTGACTTTTTATGTCTAACTCGTTGACACATTACTTGCATAGCAGTATCTTGCAACAGAGGAGTATTGTACTCCATCAGGTATGTAACCATTTTGTTTCCAACATGATGCAAATGTTTGAATATACTTAGGGAGAATGGGGATTACATCAGTAAGGTTTTGTTAGAACTGTACTGATGAAATGGCATTGATCTCCAGCCCTGTTACATGTCCATACGATGTACAGTACAGCAAGGGTATAATGATGTGTGATAACTAGATACACAGGTTCACAGCTTAAAATCCGCCTCTGGGCGTTTTTTTTTTCTGGCTGTACTGCTCAGACAAGCTCCACGTGGGTTTACAGAGTGGTCCTAGCAGCAATGAACTCGAAAAAGCGACTACCTTCTGGATTTAAGTATATTTGCTTTTTTTTCACTGGAAATAGCTTCTGTTGCTTACTTTAAACTAGCCTGAACTGTTTTTTTTTTCTGATTACTGCATTTATTTTTAAATCTGCACTTAAAGTTACATTTAGTCGAATTTAATCGAAAGTTTGCTTGTTTGTTTGTTTAATTTAACTGTGGAGGCTGCCCACTAAAGTGTGCTAGCCTGTGTAACTAATTTATCACTGTCTCTGCATTTTCTGTGTATTTCTACAAAAAAAAACAAAAAAATAATCCTTGTTTTCCCGCCTTTCTCAACTAGTTTAGACCAGTATACAGGCATTGCTGTATTCTGGGCTGTGGTGTAGTTCCTGTGTTGTCCATTACCTTACTTGGATAGAAGGAAGTTTCTTTGCTCACCAGTGGGAGTGGGGAGCCTTGAGCAGCCTACCTGTCCTTGGGGGAAGTGACCTCAGCACAAGAAGCTGTAGTAATTGGTTGTTTGGGACCATTCCTATCTCTTTTGTAGTTCACTGCTTAAAATCCGCCTTTACACGGCTTTGCGCGGTCGTGCGCATAGCGGTTATACAAGGTTAAACTTAGTTAAACAAGGTTAAACTTTTTCTGGCTCCGCCAAGTCTGCTCTTCAATTTTGCCCTTAGAACTGTTCTACTTGCAATCCAAACAGCCTATACTCTATCTGAAAAGCTCAGCACTTGCTCCTAAAGCATTTTTATACAGGTAAAGCACTCTTAAACAAAAGAAAGTACTTCATTCACCTAAATTCTGTTGAGTACACATCTCCTTATAGGTCCTTTCTGACTCAGTTTCACAGCAATCTTTTTCACTATTTCTAGCATGTCGAAGGGTCAGTTGCTGGCATCCTCTCCTGTTCAGCTGGTGAATCTGGGAATCTTGAGGCAATGTTACAATTGCCTCATGTACACAGACAACCCTCTCCTCCTCCCAACAAATACAAATATATGCGAGAGATGCAACTATATAGCCAAACTGGAGGCTGAGCTCTCTCAATTCAGTACTGGCAAGACCAGCCAGGAGGAGAAGGTAACCACGCACACCACAAACCCAGTCTCACATAGAACTATCACAACAGCAAACCAAACACATAAACACACAAAAACATACTCGGAGGCGCTGATTAAAAATCTACCAAAACAACAGAGGCCTCCAAATCAGACACCCAAGCAACCACCACCTCAAGACATAGCACATGCAACACATAGTTCACAAAGTCAGTGTGCTAAACAGTCACAGCCCTTAAGGCCAAACAACATGCCAGACACACTTGTAATAGGTGACTCCATAGTCAGACACACTGACGTCCCGCTCACCAGACTAAACAAGGAAAAGGTCACAGTAAGCTGCCTGTCGGGAGCTAGAATCCGCCACATAACACAAGCACTCAGGTCACTCCACAGCAAGTACAAATATGACTCAGTCATTGTACATGCTGGTGTGAACGACCTGAGATGTACCTCCCTGGACTACATGAAAAGAGACATAGAGGAGCTCTCTGATTATGTAGCCCAGGCCGGTATGACCCTGACCCTGAGCAGCATCTTACCCTCACCAAGAATGATGCCACAGTACAAAGACAAAATGATCAGTTTTATCAATTGGCTTAATTACTGGTGTCATTCTAAGGGGATCCAATGTCTGTCTGCTTGGGATGACATGCTTGACAAGCCACGCTGCTTCGCAAGGGATGGCTTGCACCTGTCACCCCTGGGCTTCCGGATAGTGGCCAAGGCTCTTGCCACCCCCATAGTGCCTTTTTTAGGCAAGGCTCAAATGACAAACCTACCTCCTTAGAAAACACAAGTGGAAAAAAACTAAGGGTAATGCTGCTCAGTGCCAGAAGTCTAAACCTCAAGATGCACGCCCTCAAAGCCCTCCTCAGTATGGAGAACATCGATGTCTGTGCGGTGACTGAAACCTGGTTCAAGGCTCCTGAGAGCACCCCAGCACTATCAGGTTTTACCTCATATCATGCTTTCCGGCCCCAAAACTTGGACCGAACCACAAAAGGAGGGGGAGTATCCATTTTCATCAAAGATACCCACACCTCCAGGTTAGTGGCAATGCATGAAGCATCGGAGACTATCCAGGTGCAACTAACCATAGGCAAAACTGCCTTACAGTTTGTAGCATGCTACAGACCACCCTCTCAAACTCAGGAACCCCACACAGCCTTCCTGAAGACACTGGAGAGTATGAATGTCTCTCCAAATACCATCATTTTGGGAGACTTCAACTACCCAAACATAGACTGGGAACATTACTCAAGCCCCAACACCCTAGCCCAAAGGTTCCTAGAATTCATAAACTCAAATGCAATGGAACAACTAGTCACCATTCCCACAAGAGGAGACAATATACTAGACCTGATCATCACAAACATGGGGACAAAATGCTCCACACGGAAGTATATCCCTCTTTGGTAAGATCAGACCATAAATTAATCTCACTGGAAATCCACATCCCACCCCCACCCCCTGCACAAAAGACCACAGTGAAGAACTTCTCAAAAGCAAACTTCACACTTCTTAAGACTGAAGTGGTATCCTTCAAGGCCCCTGGGCCAGTGGAAACCACAACCCACACTGCTGAATCCTTTGCAAATGCCTTCTATGGGCACCTTCAAGAATGCATGGATCATGCAATCCCAAATAAAACCAAGACCCATTCCCCAAAGGCAGGCGCCGGTCTGGTGGACCCCAGCCATAAACAAACTTTACAACAGGAGGAGGAAGCTACTACATGACAGAGCAAAATCCCTAAAAGGGAAGGCGTCTCTGATCAGTACTAGCAAAAAGCTACGATCACTCATAAAATCATCCAAGGCCAACTTTGAGAGAAAAATCACAAAAGACACAAAAGACAATCACAAGGCCTTCTTTAGCTATGTTAGAAACCTGGGTGGAAACTCCCAGATACGCTCAGAGTTAGTCCAAAATGACACAAAATACACCGAACCCACTGACATTGCCAACATTCTGGCAGACAGGTTCAGTGCAAATTTCTCCTCCCCCTCCCCCCCAAAAGGAGAAAAAACTATCCCAGCAGAGTGTAGCCTCCCTAACATCTCAGATGCCCAGGTGAGAGCCGCCCTCTCTAAAGCTAAAAACACAGCATCAATGGGACTGGATGGTGTCCCAGGCTGTGTGCTACATGAACTCCAAGAGGAACTAAACCCACACATAAGGCTGCTGTTTAATCTTAGCCTTACTACAGGATACGTACCCAAAGAGTGGCGTACGGCAACAGTGGTCCCACTTCACAAAGGCTTGACGAGCCTGGTCTGCAAAGCTATGGAGAGGATCATTATGGAACTCATAAACAAAGACATTGGGGACCTACAGACATTGGATCCTACCCAATTTGGCTTTGTCAAGGACAGATCCTGCCTTTTGAACTTGGTCGACTTTTTTGAAACAGTCACTAAGGCCATTGATGAGGGTAAGGCAGTTCACACAGCCTACCTTGACCTTTCAAAAGCCTTTGACACAATACCCCACTCGGGCATCATAGACAAACTCACCAGCTTAAATGTAAACCCATATGTCACAAGATGGGTTGCAAACTGGCTCAAGGACAGAACCCACAGGGTCAGAGTTGCTGGAGCTATGTCAGACTCTAAGCCAGTCACAAGCAGTGTCCCACAGGGCTCAGTCCTGGGACCCCTCTTTTTCGGCATTTATTTTTCTGAGGTACAGGCAAACATAGGAGGATTTTGGCTGACAAAGTTCGCAGATGACTGCAAACTGGGTGCCATAATTGATACTCCAGCGGACACAAACATCCTTCAGAGAGGCCTCATAGAAATGGATAATTGGTGCCAGAGCCATGGCCTTAAGCTGAACGCCAAAAATGTATAGTCATACCCTTTGGGAAAAACAAGGTACCGACAAATTACCACATAGGCGGTAATCCATTAAGTACGGAAGAGGTAATCAGGGACCTAGGGACCCAGGTTGACAGTAACCTCTCATTTGACACTCACATTGCCAAAGTGGTTAGGAAGACCTTCTATATTGCCCACCTTATCATGAAGGGTTTCACATCTAGATCAAGAGAGGTCATTGTGCCCCTGTACTCTTCTCTTATCAGGCCAATGATTGAGTACAATGCCCCATTTGGGATGTATCTCACCCGACACCTGCAGCAGTTGGAAAGACCCCAAAAGTTCCTCACCAAGAGGATAAAGGGTCTTAAACATATGCCATATGCCCGACTGAAAAACTCCAGCTCTATTCAGTCGCATACCACCTACTCAGAGGTGATCTGTGCCTGACGTACAAGGCCATGTCCAATCCTGAATTAATGGACATGCTCCACCTCAGAAAATCCAAATCCATCAGAGCCACGAGAACAAGTGACTTAAACCTCAACACAGAAATAAATAGGACGTGCTGGAGGGACAGATTCATAACCCAGAGGCTCCCTACACTCTGGAACAGAATCCCAGTCCATGTTAGGCAGAGCCCCTCACTGACTCTATTCAAGAGAAATCTCGACGAATGGATGGGAGATCGTAGGTTTACCCCGGGGGTCATCTCCGTGTCACTACTAGACAGAGGCATAGTAAACTAAACCCTAAAAGGGCGTAGTATTCTCATCCTAAGGGGTGGTGTAAGCCACATACACTCTGGCTAGGCTTATAAATGCCTTAGGGCAGATAGCCTAGTACGAACCTATGAACCTATGAACCTATAGGTCTCCTGGCTACTTTCTTTGATAGTAGTTGTAATAATATACTGCTATTTTGCTGGCACTGTTGTTTATACATATTATATGGGGGGGGTGATTTTTTCTGCAATGGGGCACATGACAATGGACTCCTGTGTTGGGTGTGTGATCATACATGAGTATCTGTCATGGCACAAACAGGGATAGTTCACTATTGCTACTAACCTAGTTGCATCCACACCCTTTGTATGTTTGGCACACTGTTGAATATGATAGGTGTAATCAAGCGGTGAATACTGATATCCTTCCCTTTTTGCTGCATCTCTACATTCTGTACTCCTACATATATGATCCTGACATGTGTTCTCATTTATTTATATTTCAGGAAACATTATGCATGCACATCGCAGGGCACCATCTACTGAGGAGGAAATAGCTGAATAGTTGGCAAGATTCCACATTGTCCGATTGATACGGGTGCTCGTAGGAGGCCTGCTGTCCCTCCATCATCTGTTTAGGTGTTTCATCATGTGTTACTCAGTGTATGTTTAGGACTGTCATGGAGGCACAGGTATGTTCAGAAAGGAACTCCCGATAAATGCTCAGGGTTATGGATGCAGCATAGTCTGACATCCTTGACTGCTCCACCATGTTGCAGATACCCTGGATTGGTTGACTGGCACAGTGTAAAGAGGTAGGTCTGAGACAGATCACACACTATCTGTCTTGGAATGTATATTGTCTGCGATGGAACGTCTGATTGGAGTTGAGCATCGACCTCTTGGGCATAGGTCAGCAACTACGTCTGCTGAGACTCAACGTAGCCATGCACAATCACGTTCCCATAGTGGCAGTACATCCAGCATTCCAGAGGGGATTGTGCTGTCCACACCAAGACATAGCAGGCCATGGGCTCATGGTCATGGGCATTCCCTTGGAGGACACATTCCCAGTAGACATCAGTCACCCTCAGGTAGTAGCACAGCATCTGACCTTGGGTGTGGCAGTGCCAGTGCAACTCCTGGCAGAGCCAGTTCTCATGTTCAGGGGCTGAGATGATAAACTGTCAACTCTACCATGCACAGCTTACAGCTGTCCAACATAGAGACTCATAGGGCTAGCACTGAGCTTGGTTGTGTTCATGCAGAGACGAACGCACCACTGTCACATTAAGGGCACCGACAGACACACACACACACACACACACACACACACACACACACACACACACACACACACACACACACACACACACTATATATTTCCATGGTCCATCTTACCTGCTTTCCTTCCTAACTCACACAATCACTCGCTAACTTATTGAGTCAGCCTAAGCCTCCTGTACCCCCAAACAACACCCCGTGCAAGTGATGATACCTGTGGCACATCCCTATCATCTTTCTCATGGATGTAGGGAAATAAAGCTATGTGTCTAATGCACAGGGGACTATCTACATTAGTATGACTTTCCATCATCCATTGGTGCTTTTGAAATGCTACTTGTACTGGTCATTTACAGATAATGTACCTTGCCATTTAGACTGTGGATAGTATAATAATTTGTCTGTTACAATGGATGTTGTTGTAAGGGCTATGGAGTCACAAAATTATATGTATTTCATGAAAATGTTTAGGTTTTACTTTCAGGACTGTGTAGTACACAGCTATGGGTACACATCTACAATCAACCTAGCATCATAACAGCACAGGACTGAATGTCAGCACAGAAGACAACTGTCATCAGAAAGGCAATACAGTATAGATTCATGGGGTCATAGGTTCATAGGTGTTTACTAGGCTAATGAACGTAAGGACTTCTTTAAACCTAGCCATGCATCCCACATCTCTGAAAAGGTCTGATACCCTTGATAAGTGTAAGCTGGTGTTTGGGAGATGAAACATTTACAAGCAGGGGCCTGGGAGATGAACCATTTACAGTTTCCCTGTGTCCATTAGAGACATAGGGTCCAAATCAGGGATGATTGTCCTGTTCCCCATCCAATTGTGTAACTTGCACTTGATTTGCATTAGGGCAGAACTCTTCTTCACATGGATAGGGAGCCTATTCCATACAGGGTGTAGTCTCTGGGATACATACTTGTTTCTCCAGCGTGTCCTATTTATACCACAGGCAAGGTGTAGGGCTGTAGAATTAGTAATTCTGGTGCTAGTTGTTTCATGAATATGCAGGAGGTCCATACTGGGGTCTGACAAAACCCTGTATGACAGGCACACATCTCCCCTCTAAAGCGTATAAGGCACAGAATATAGGGATCAGGCCTTGACGTGATCTACATAGTACATTTTACGTATGCCCCCTTATTGGTTTAGTGAGGAACCTCTGTGGATGTTTCTGTTGTCAGATATGCCTGGTTAGGTATATACCAAAAGTGGTGTTGCACTCAGTGATAGGTCTGATGAATGCTGAATACAGTGGAACAATGACTTCCTTGAACTTACATGCCATACCTTTGTTTATAAGTTGCATAACATAGAACAATTTCCCTGTAGACACATGACAGTCAAAGGCAAGATTACTATCTATGTGTGTGTCCCTAAGTCCCTGACTACTGGGTCAACTGTTAGAGGTGTTCCACCAATATGATATTTGCCAGGGCTGGAAGACTTCCCAAAGCATAGTATTGCGCATTTTTTGACATTTAGTGTTAGTTCATGGCTCTGACACCAGTTGTATGTCTGTGTCAGTCCCTCCTGCAGAACATTTGTGTCAGTGTGGGATTCAATAAAAGCTCCTAATTTACAATTATTTGCACATTTAGTCAGCCAGAGACCACTGACAGTGGCCCTGACTTAGAGAAGTAAATGCCTAAACAGAGCAGTCTGAGGAATGATTTATGAGGCAGTCCATGTGTGACTGGCCTCTTTGTAGAGGTGAACTCCCTGATGCTAAATTCCTGATTCCTGTCTGTGAGCCACTTGGCTATCCACTGACTGACATAGTAGTTTGTAACTAACCTCTTGACTTTGTCAACAATGCCTGATGGAGGTATAGTGTCACATGCCTTGTCAGGCCATGGTAGGTAGTGTGAACCATTTTTCTCCTCATCCATTGCATTGGTTACCTTCTCAAAAAGGGTCCACTATGTTGGGTAGGCATGATCCGCCCTTGACAAAACCAAACTGGGTTTGTTCCAGTGTCTGCAGATGTACTACATCTCTACTGATCATCTCCATGATTATTCTTTCCATGGCTTTACATATCAGACTAGTGCGACTTCTGGGTCTGTAGTCTCCAGGCTCTGTAGATGGCCCACCTTTGTGCAGAGGGATGACTGTTGCTGTTCTTCATTCATGAGGCACGAAGCCAGATTGGTGACTACATTGAAATAGTAATTCCAGAGGCCCTGAAAGGTCATGTTTACTGCTGTTTAGAAGGCATGCTGGGATACTGTCTGGGCCCATTGATGCAATGCACTTGGTCTTAGAGAGAGCATTGAGGAGCTGTTCCCTAGTGAAAGTAGGGGTACTTATATTTGATGGGAAGGTTGCGGGGGAGAGAGGGGTAAAGTTGGGGATCAGTTTATCAGGCAGGAGGTATGCTATAGCTTCTGCCTCATTATAGGTGGTCCCATTTACAATGAGATGTGCACACAATGGTGTCTTGCCTTTGAGGTTACAGACATAGCTAAAGTATGCTTTGTGGTTGTCCTTGGCCTGGGAGCCCAAACATACCTCAAATCTGGCTTTGGTAGACTTCATTTGTCCTCTGATTTGTTTTGTTTACTTTGATGAGAGTGCTTTTATCCTGCTGTGTGCTGCACCTCCTAAGGTTTGTCATGAGTGTCTTCCTTCTGTTATACAGCCTATTGATTCTGTGATTCCACCAGGGTGGCTTGATTTTGAGGTAGTTCTGTACTTCTCACTGGTGTGTATTGCTGCCTCTGTACAGCTATAAACATTCTCTTACAGGGTTTCTGTGAACACTTCCGCATAGGCCGCAGTGTTTTCAGGGTTTATGGGGCTTGAGATTTGGCCAGTTTATCACCAAATAGCTGGAGGTAAGCCTTAGAGTAGTTCCTCAATATTCCATGTTTAGCTGGAGGGGTCTATGTTTTACTTTTACTTCAAAGAAGACCAATTTGTGTTTGGGCCTTACCATGGAAGACATAACAGTAGAGTCCATGCATGACTCTCCCATATTGGTGAGGACCAGATCCCATATGGTTGCACCCCTGATTGGTGTATTGGCTATCTGGTCCAGGGAGTTAGTGTTTACAAACCCAGGAACCTCTGTGCCTGTATGCTTGTTGTCATATAGGATTCCCAGTTAATAGTGGGATAATGAAAGTCACCCATGAATATGGTATTGGGTCGGATGGTTAATGTTTCTAATAAGTTTACATACATGGTATGGATTTCTTGGGTCATAGACAGGGGGGCCTATAGCTTGCATGGAAGTGGTACTGGATTTTGCCTGTTGTGATTTAAACCTTGAGCAGCTCAAGTCCATTGTCCTGTTTGACCAACCTTGAAGTGTCTTTATTTTTGATGTACATAGAGACACATCCACTTTTAGTCTCTGCCTGTGAAATAGCTGGTCTAAATGTGTGGAAGGCATAATAACCTTGCACTGTTGGTGTGCTCTCTGTGGCTTTAAGTCATGTGTCAGTGACTACACAGATGTCTTCCAGGAGCTCAAATAAGTATCTCTAAGTATAGTCTAGGGAGGTATGTCACAGGTCATGTACTCCCACATGGACTATGACTAAGTCATATCTTAGGATCACAGGAAGTTATTAGGCTAATGGCCCTAGAGCCCATACAAGCCTAGCCAAGCTGTACCTGTATTTCCACAATCAACACCAATTGCCAAAGTCCAAGAGGGACATAGGTGGTACCCCTGAGATGAATTCATAGTGATGCAGCCAATTGTCCACATTGCGTTTGAAGAAGGCCAATGAGCTGCTCTGTTTGACATGAAGTGGGAGTCCATTCCAAGCATGTGGTAACATCTGGAAGATAAATCTGACCCTCCAGCATGGTCTATTACTGTCACATATCAGGTTAATGTCTTCAGAATGTGTAACCTATGTGCCATTTGTTTTGCGGATATGCAACATTTCCTATAAAGCCTAGTCAAAGATTACCTTATATGCAAGGCAAAGATTGCCTATGAGTCTGTATGGAACAGAATAACATGGCAGTGATTCCAGATGATCCACATAGGACAGATGCTAAAGACCTTGAATTATCCTTGTTAGGAACCTTTGTGGTATCTCCAGTTCCTGCAGTTGCTTGGAAAGGTGCATTCCAAAAAAGGCCATTCTATTCCATTATTGGCCTAATGAGGGGAGAGTACAGAGAGATTATAACATCTTTTATTTTTTGGATGCAATGGCCTTACTTATGAGATGAGCACTATATAATTCACTTCTCACCACTGTGGAGACATGGTGATCAAAGGTAAAGTTACTGTGAACCTGTGTGCCTAGGTCTCTCACCAGTGAGTGCATAGTTAGGGTTTTGTTTTTCATGTGGTAGTTAGCAGGAACATTGCACATACTGACAGGGATGATAATACATTTTTTGCATTGAGGTTAAGGCCACATCTTTGGCATCAATCATTTGTATGTAAGACCATCTTGTAGGATGTTAACATCATTTGGAGATTCTATGACCGCTCCCAGTTTACAGTCATCATCAAATTTTGTCAGCCACAGGCCTTTAGTTTTAGCTTGTACTTTGAAGAAATAGATTCCAAACAGTAGAGGTCCCAGGACAGATTCCTGTGGAACACCGCTGGTTACCGGTCTGCTGTTGAAGGTGGAGTCCCCTATTTTGACTATATGGGTTCTATTAGTGAGCCAGTTAGTGACCCATCTAACTATATAAGGGATGATAGCTAGCTGGGTGAGTTTGTCAAGGATGTCTGAGTGGGGGATACTTTGAAACACCTTGGCTAAGGCTAGGTAGGCTGTATGCACAGATTTCCCCTCATCCAGGGGCTTGGTGACTGTCTTGAAGAAGTCCACAATGTTTCACAGGCATTATCTCACTTTGAAAATTCAAAATTGGGTAGGGGAAAGTGTTTGGAGCTTACTTGGGGGTGTCAACCAGCAGGTCCAGTGCATTGAAGTTAATGAAGTCGAGGGGCCTTTGGGAAAGTGAGTGACAGCACAAGTAATTTACTCAGTCAATGGATGGGTAGTTATTCGCCCAAAGCCTAGGTGTTTGGATGTATCTTCATAGACTCAAGTAGATTGAAATAGGCAGAATGGTTGTCCTGATTCACAGAGTGGGTCCTGTATTTGGCAATGACTTGAATAGGAATCCTACCAACAGTTAATTGCACCTGAAGTACCTCCAGGGAATACTACTGTTTAAAATAAACATAGAATGGACTTATAGCAATATGCAAACCGTTTACTTTTAAACCACAAGATCCAGTACCTCAGCTGTTCACCTTCAAAGCCTGCTGTTAAACCAATCTGGAAGTGTATTTATCTGTAATGATTATCAATACACCAACTCCTTTAGTTTTCGTGCCTTCAGTTTGTGGTCTGAATGTGTGGAAGGAGGTGTAGCCCAATAATGTTGGGGTGCTCTCCACAGCCATGAACCAGGTCTCTGTGACTGCACAAATGTGTAAGTCTTCCAAGGTGAGGACTGCTTACAGTGAGGGCAGTTTCATGTTAAGACACCTAGCATTTAGCAGCATAACCTTGAGGTCGTTTTTATATGGATTTTCCATGTCTGGAATTTTGGCCTTGAGACACTGCCTAAGCAGGGCACTATGGAGGTGGCAAGAGCCTTAGCCAGTAGCTGAAATCCCAGGGGTGACAGATGAAGACCATCTCTGGCAAGGCATCTAGGTCTGCTGATCATGCCATCCCAGGTTGGCAGATGCTGTATCCCCTTAGACTGACACAAGAAACTAAGGTAATTACTGAGGTCAATCAATTTCTGTTTGTATTGAGGGATTATCCTAGGTGAAGGTAAAATGCTGCTTAAGGCTAGGGACATACCTGCCTGAGATACATAGTCCGAGAGTTCAGTTGAGTCTCTTGTGGTATAGTCCAGAGAGGTATGTCTCAATTCATTCACACCAACATGGACTATGACAAAGTCACAACAGTACCTGTTTTTGGGATATATGAGTGCATGTGTGATATGGTGGATCCTGGCACCTGAAAGACAGCTGATCATGACCTTTTCCTTATCCAGCCTGGTGAGAGGGACATCAGTGTATATCACAACATGTTTTTTTAGTGTTTTGCCTTAAGGGCTTGACAGGTGAAACACTGGTGCGAGAACTATTATGTGTGTTGTGTTCAGCAGTAGACGTATTATGTGTAGCATGCTTATGTTTATGTTTGGGAGGTCTCTGGTGTTTATGTTTCTGGTGTGGACCTCCACATATGTAGGTATGTGTGATGTGAGTTTGGTGAAGTAATAGGTGAGGTGTCCATGGTGACAACCTGCTAATTGTCATAAGTGCTGACTGGTGTGCAAGAGAGCATGTATTCCAGGCTGTTAATATAGTTGCATCTCTGACATGATGAGTTTGTGTTACTTGTGGTCCAATGACATGAGGGCATGCATAATGTGGCAGATTCTAGCCCCTGTTTAGCAACTGACTGTGTCTTTCTCCTTACTCAGCATGGTGAGAGGGACATCTGTGTGCCTCACAATGGAGTTTGCAATGACTAAAATGTTGGATTGTGTGTTGGCTTGCCTTATGGGCTTATAGGTTGAGCCTCCATGAGATGAAGCTCTATGTGTTGATGTGTGTGTTGTTTTTACAGAGTGCATTTTGGGGCTGCTGAGGGTATTTGTTATCTGTACTTTGTCTATGAGGTCTTTGTGATTTATGAAGGTTACATTTCTGTGCCTCAGCATATCTCTGCTTTCAAATGTGTGTGATGGGTGTGGCGTGTGTACTGCACTACAGACTAATTTATTGACATTAGGAGTACTGTCATGTAATAGCTTTGCCTCCAGTAACATTGTGTAAATACATCTCTCACATACCATATCAGTTTGTTTGAGAATGAACTGGTGGTCAGTAAACATAAGGTGATTTCTGCATTGCCTCAGGATGCCCATATCCACCAAGGTTGTAATGGTCACAGTGGGGAAGTTCATATCCATGGCAACAGACTCTTTTTTATTGATTAAACAGTTGTACTGTGAATATCAATGTCACGAGTATCTGTTTTGCAACTATGGGGACAGTGCTTGTCACTGCAGGCTAGTTGTCCTGTGTGCAACTTGGTATTGGAGTAAGTTCCATCATGCTTTCCCAGGAAAAATGTCACTTAAGGTGTCTATTCAGAGCACTGCCAAACACTGTGGGGGAAACTATACCCTGAAAAGTTAAGGATGGACTATTTAGGTAGTTATTCTGAAGTTAGAAGCAAATCAAGCAGTGCTTATTGAAAACAAAAAACTACCTTGTGAAGAGTGCTGAAAAGAGGTAAGTCGCATGAATGGCTACTGCCTGGCTACTACTACTGCTGGTCTCACCACAGCCGCAGTCTACTGGGATAAAATGCTCCTCTTCGTTTCCTCTCACCAGAAGCAAAACATTAGCACCAATCCCAAGAGAAGAAACCGGCCACAGCCTGTTTGTTGATCCACACACTTGTCCCAGATGATGCAATGGTCTGTAGGCTTGTTGTGGCCTTTCCATGTAGATGTCTTGAATAGCAACCAGACCAATCGGTTCAGTTTTGCATGTATTATGCCTTGGGTTCTGAGGTTCATAGGAATTGACTAGGGTACTGACCTGATGGTGATTAGGAGCATAACTGCTGGATCACAATATAATGTTCAATGTTAGGTGGCATAGATGTCCAAGGTTGGTATAGCAAGGTCCACAGTGGCAGTGATCCATGTTAGGCAATAGTTTCACATCAGTTCATGTAGCCTGTCCTTCAACAGCATAATGGAGGTGATCTGCGTGACATGGATGTGAGGCCTACTGCAGATGATTGGCCACCTTTGGGAGATGTTCCTGTCCCTCCAGCATGTCCTAGGTATGTCATGCTGTATGTTTAGGTTCCCAGAATACAAAACTGTAGTCCCACATTATATCACACAACATCCATTTGCTGCCTGGTTGTATGACAGGCAAGGCCAATGTACTTACTGCAAAGCTGAACAAGTTTTTTGTGCATGCACAGACATCCTCATCTCCACTGCAAAGAGTGCCTACAGAGAGTGTGTTTGAGGCTGTGAACTCCAAGGATGTACCAGCATGACCCTTACTTTGCTGGAGTTGTACATTGTCACATTTGTAAGTATGCTATTGCGACCCTGTCTAATAACAGGATTATGGTTCAGGCAAGTGCCATATGCCTGGCAAAGCAGCGTACTCAAGCCACCATTTTATTCCATACTGTCAGGTACTGTTTTACCTTAGAATGCCACCATAAATATAATAACATCTTACATTTAAGCATCTGTCAGGGCACTGCCTAACCATGGCCTGTTGTGACGTATACACAAGTAATAATCTATTGCTAATGGCATTAGCAGTGTCTGCTGAAGAGATGTAGACAGCATCCCCAACCCTCTACTCCTAGTCCACACAAACACAACATGTGAGAGATGCAACTATATTAAGAACCTTGAATCCATGTTCTCTCACACACCAGTCAGTACATATGACAATGAGTGGGTTGCCAGCATCCACACCTCAGCTTCTGCTCCACCCAAACCCACATCACACATACCTACAGATGCAGAGGTCCTTATCAGGAACATACCTAAACACCAGAGAACTCCCAAACACAAGCACACTATAATACTTCCTATGCAGAACACATTACAAATAATAGCTCATGCACCAGTGTCTCACCAGTCAAACCCTTAAAGCAAAACACAAAATCAAACATTAATCATAGGTGATTCCATCATGAGACACACCGATGTCCCTCTCACCAGGCTGTATAAGGAAAAGATCATGGTCATCTATCTGTCAGGTGCTAGGATATGCTATATCACACATACACTCAAGTCTGTCAACAACAGGTACTGTTATGACTCCGTCATACTCCATGTTAGTGTGGATGACTTGAGACGTACCTCTCTGGACTATATGAAGAGAGACATGACTGAGCGCTCAGACTAGGTGTCTCAGGCAGGAATGTCCCTAGCCTTAAGCAGCATTTTACATTCACCTAGGATGATGCCTGAATAGAAACAGAAAATGATTGACTTCAATAATTGGCTCAGCTTCTGGTGTCATTCTAATGGGATCCAATCTTTGTCACCCTGGGATGACATGTTCGACAGACCTAGATGCTTTGCCAGAGATGGCAGTCATCTATCACAACTGGGATTTTGGCTACTGATTAAGGGTCTTATTACTCCCAGACTGCAATTTTAGGCAGTGTCTCAAAGACAAAATTCCCAATGTAAAAACCCCATCTAAAAACAACCTCAAGGTTGCACTGCTAAATGCTAGGAGTCCCAACACGAAACTGAGCACACTGGAAGCTGTCCTCACCTTGGAAGACAGAGACATTTGTGCAGTCACGGAGACCTGGTTCAAGGCATTGGAGAACACACCAGCCATACTGGGTTATACCTCCTTCCACACATTCAGACCTCAAACTGAAGCCATGCAAACTAAAGGAGGCAGTGTATCAATATTCATTAAAGATAAATACACCTCCAGATTGGTTAAACAGTATGATTCCATGGAGTCACTTCAGGTGCAATTAACTGCTGGTAGGGCACCTATTCAAGTCATTGCCAGCTATAGGACCCCCTCCATTAATCAGGACACCCACTCTGCTTATTTGGATCTACTTGAGTCTATCAAGATACATCTGAATACCATGATTTTGGGCAACTTTAACTACCCATCCATTGACTGGGTAGATTACTTGTGCTCCAACTCACTTGCCCAAAGGTTCCTCGACTATATTAACTCCAATGCCTTGGATCAGCTGGTCGACACTCCCACAAGGGGAACCAACATCCTGGATCTGGTGCTTACCAATATGGGGGACCACTGTAGCACCCTCACTGTGAGGCCCTCCCTGGTGAGATATGACCACAACTTGGTCTGATTCGAAATACATATCACACCTGACCCCCCCCCCCCCCCACAGCAGCAACTAAACTAAAAAACTTCTCCAAAGCAGATTATAACCTCTTATGGGCTGGTGTAAAAAGCTTCACTGCACCTCCTCCCTCAAATGAAACTGACAACTATGCTGAGCTATACACCAATGCTTTATACAAACACCTGTATAACTGCATTGACTCAGGTGTACCTAATAGAACCAAAACAAGCTCCTCAAAGAAGAACAGACTTGCCTTGTGGACAACTGCCATTAACAGGCTTTACAATAAGAGGAAGAAATTGCTGTCTAAGAGTAAGAGGGAGCCCTCATAAACTGGAAACACTCCTTTCTCATCTTAAGCAAGCAAATAAGACATATTGTGAAGTCCTCCAAATCAAACTATGAGTCCAGATTAGCTGCCTCAACAAAGGACAACTATAAGGCATTCTATATTTACATCTGTAACCTAAAAGGAAAGGCCCAGCTTTGTGCCATAGTGGTAGTTAATGATACCACATATAATGAGCCTGTGGACATAGCTAACCTGTTGGCTGACAGATTCTGTAAAAACTTCACTTCCCTGTTTCCACCACACGTACCACATGATATGCCTACCACCTGTCCCCTACCTTGTATTTCTAAAGAGCAGGTCATAAATGCCCTCTCTAAGGCCAAAAACACAACATCTATGGGACCTGATAACATCCCAGGCCACATCCTACATGGCCTCCAACATGAATTAGCAACACCATTGGGTACTCTTTTCAATCATAGTCTAAACACCATGTTCATACCAGCTGAATGATAAATGGCCACCTTTATTCCCTTGCACAAAGGTGGTGCAGCCACTGACCACAAGAACTATAGAGTTATTATCCTGTCTAGCCTTATCTGCAAGGCCATGGAGTGAATTATCATGGACCTTATCAACAAAAATATAGGTAATCTCCAAATACTTGACCCTACTCAGTTCGGATTAGTCAAAGGGAGATCATGCCTGTTAAACCTAGTGTACTTCATCAAGGCAGTCACCAATGCCCTGGATAAGGGGAAATCTGTGCATACAGCCTACCTGGACTTAGCCAAGGCATTTGCCGCTATCCACCACTCAAACATCATTGACAAACTCACCCAACTAGGCATCAACCTTATATTATTAGATGGGTTACTAACTGGCTCACTGATAGACTGCATATAGTCAAAATAGGGGAATCTACCTCCGACAGCAGACCTGTATCCAGTGGTATTCCACAGGGTTCAGTCCTGGGACCACTACTATTGTGAATCTATTTCTCTGAAGTACAAGCAAAATCTAAAGGTCTGTGGCTGACAAAATTTGCTGATGACTGCAAACTGGGGGCGGTCATAGAATCTCCAAATTATGTCAATATCCTACAAGAGGGTCTTACACAAACAAATGATTGGTGCCAAAGTCATGACTTTAAAATAAATGCAAAAAAATGTAGTATTCTTTTCAGAAAAGCAATGTTTCTGCTAACTACAACATCAATAGCAACACCTTAAGTATGCTCTCAGTGGTGAGACACCTGGGCACACAGGTTGACAGCAAACTTACCTTTGATCACCATGTCTCCACAAATTTAAAAAGGGCATTCTATATTGCTCATCTCATAAGCAGGGGCATTGCTTCCAGAAAAAAAAGAAGTTATAACCTCCCTGTACTCTTCTCTCATCAGGCCAATAATTGAGCATAATGCCCCTTTTGGTATGTACCTTTCCAAGCACTTCCAGCAACTGGAGAGACCACAAAGGTTCCTCACAATGAAAATTCAAGGTCTTCAGCATCTGTCCTATGAGGACTGTCTGAAATCACTGCCACTTTATTCTGTTTCATACAGACTACTCAGATGAGATCTCTGCCTTGCATATAAAGCAATCTTTGATGCTACTTTATTGTAAATGCTGCATATCCATAAGTCAAATGGTACATGGCCTTAACCTTGTACGTAACATTAATAGAACCTGCTGGAGGGACAGATTTGTCTCCCAGAGGTTACTACACCTTTGGAATAGACTCCCACATCATGTCAAGCAGAACACCTCATTGGCCATCTTCAAATGCAATCTGGATGATTGGATGGGTAGCCATAAGTTCACCCTAGGGGTTCCACCTATGTACCTCTTGGACAAGGGTGGTAGGTACTGATCATGGAAATAAGGGAGAAACTTGGCTAGGCTTGTAAGGGCCCTAGGGTCATTAGCCTAGTAACCTCCTATGATCCTATGAGAAGTAGCCCTTGTGGTTAATGTAAATTCTACCCTGCTCATCAGGTGGCGCCTTGTTGTGTACATGAGTGCAATCTTTGGCACCCAGTACTTCAGGGTAGTGAGCTATATGGTAGAACTGTTGCATATTGCTGGCCCTCACTTCAGGGGAAAGGGGAAAAGGCATGTACTGACTGGCATGTAGGAGCATATTATCCAGAAATTGGTGGAGTATCCTGGATGCAGATTCCTGTGACACCTCTATCATGTCCCCAGTTGGTCTTTGAAAAGTACCTGTAGCTAGTATCCAGAGGGCTACACATACCTTAGTTTCCACTGGGATGGGTTCCCCTCTGTTAGCTGTGGCTCTGAGTTGAGGGTGGCAGAGCTCACTGAGTTCTTGTAATATGTCCCTGTCCACCCTGTAGCGCTCTACAATCTCCAGCTCATGTAGCTCTTGGAAGGTTACTCTGGGCCTGAACACTCTTCTCCTTCTTGGCCTAGGCCTATTGTCAGCAGCACCAACAGCACTGACTTCAGCATCCAGCAGATACAAATGTAGAATAGCTGCATCAGTCCCTAGTATTATCTCAGTTAAAATTTCCAAGTCTCTACTCCAATGGTTTATAGAGTGCTGAGGGAAAATCAGAATGCATGTTGTATGCATACTTTATGCAGTTCTGGTGTAGGTCCACCATGTGGGATTGGCTAATTAGGATGCAGTTCACCTGCTTAGGATATAATTGACATGATTTAAAGGCCCCAATTTTTGCACAATGCGGCACTATGCACAGCTTTGCGCAGCTTAGCTTATAAAAAGTATATATTATTAATTGAATATATCCAGTTTCCATTCATAGCTGGCTACGTTGTGACTGTGTCATGGGTGGTCTGGTCATGTGAACACACTAAGCTATGCTCAAACTGTTTGCAGCATGTGGCGCACTGCTCAAACATGCACACTGAGCACAGAAAAATACTAAAAGTGACATGATGCACCCCCCACCCGATGTCATCCACATCCAGTGAGAATATAAACACCACTTACACAGTTTCTCCCTTTAGTGATTCAACACATCCAGAGAATTTACCCCTCATTTGCATAATATTCATGCTGACAGCCTGGAAACTACATGGTTCATAGCTGTGTAAACTGGGTAGCAGCACAAATGCACGATTGTACAAACCCAATGCAAGGTCCTACAATACATTTTGTCTAAAATACATTATAAGTGTTATTTTACAGTTATTTTACAATTTTTTTTTAATTTTTATGTTAAGCATGTTTGTGCAATGTGCAGATTTCAAACATGTGGAACTTATTAATAAAAAAAAAATATTAATTTCACATAATCCCTGCCATTGTCAGACATCCACAATGTATGTTTTGTACATTTATATATGTGATCTTAACTTTTCAGAGAAATTATGTCCATATTTGTAGATGTTTACATCCCCTTCTTTCAGTGTAGACTCCTGTACATGGAACATTTCCACGTAGACTACTAACATGGACATGAAGTCTACACAGATGCATTACGGCTTGTTGGATCACTCCACCTGGCTAATATACATGAAATTCAGCTACTTAATCAAATACATATATCTGTAGATATATATATATATATATATATATATATATATATATATATATATATATATATATAGTCTGCTGTATTACACACTGTGACAAGGCACAAAAGCCCAAGTGGTCCTAGAAAAGAAAACATCACCAACAGCATACAGCCCAGGGAAGCACACACTTGCATTAGTATAATTTTGTCATTCTATAATAAAAACGTAATGATTCTGATTTTACTTTTCTGTATTCATTAATTTATTTGTTGACATTTGACATTTGATTACCAGGGAAGTCCAACAGGATAAGTGCCCCTTTTATGTGGAAGCCCCAGGAGAAAAGCTCAAAAGTATTACAAATACATTTTAAGAACAATAATTTTACATTCTTCAAAAATAATACAAAAACTTCTACATTTTAAATAATTATACCAAATTAGACATAATGTGACAACACTGGTTACAAACAGATACAACTTATAAGACAATAATTCAATATTTACAGAAATTTTAGTCAGTTTAGAGAAATTAAAGGTAAGTTAGTATAATATAAACAGGAATTGCAATATGAAGTAAGTGAAAAAACAAGAATGATTGTATATTTAGATGGAGAGTCAGGAGAGAAACTGAAAAAAGAGAAGTAAAGAGATGTAAGGTATAAATAGGTAATTGGGCATATTTAGGGACAGTAGTGTAGCAACTAGGATGGACTGACAGAGGGATCTGGCCTGGGCACAAAGTGTTTGGGTGCACAATTGTCCATACATTATCTCAATTACTCTTTAGTGCAATACTGGCTTTTAAATGACTGGATAGAGGGTATTGACCTGATTGATGTAGGTAAGGAGTTCCAGGCCTTAACAGCCTAGTATGAACAAAGACCATGCAAAGTAGATTTGATAGACTTGTGGACAGAGAAATGTTTTTGGTGAATGGATTGTAATGACTGAGTGGGAACATAGTTGTGTATAAGTGAGCATAGGTTTTTATAAAGAAACAATAAATGTGACATTTGCTGAAACATGGACCTATTAATTTTCTGAAAGTATTTTATCATTTAAAAATCACATTTCCTGTATGTGCTATAGATCTATATCCTTTATTTACAGATATTGCATAATGGCATATGCTTTTTCTTGACAAGTTCTCTATAAAATACTTTCACTTGGGCAACGCTTTTGCAAGTATCAGCTGCTAAAAAGGTAAAAGGAAATTTAGCTTCATTTCTTTTTTAACTGTTTCTAAATTTGTCTTTCATCTAAGTATAAAAGAGCAGGAATAAAGTATTTTATTACTGTTCATCTCAGCACTGAAATTTCACTGCTAGATTTACAAGGTGTCATTAGACGTATAGCATGTACACGTATTTTCAATGGAAGTATAGCATGTACATGTTATTTCCTTTGTCAGAATGACAACTCAGATCCTCTTAAATATTCAGTAGTAAAGCTGCCATTAGATGGAGCTGAAACATGAAAGTCTCCATTTATATCTCTGTATAGCTGGCTGATGGTTTCTAAGAATTTCTATTTTGAAAGTATCTTACAGGAATGGAATGATTGGATACTTAATCAAGCCATGAATCACATTGTGCAAAGGTAACTGCAACTCCAGTTCAAGCTGATGTAAGCTACATGAAGAAGGGACAAGAAAAAATAGTTATGAATCCCATGAGGTATTAAAATGCAGAATCTCTCTTATATATATATCAGTTTAAAGAAAAAAGAAACATGAAATGGAGATTGAAAAGAATAATAACACATTTGTTTCTTTTTGAAGAAGCAAAGACTGTGAGAATTAGACATGAAAAATAGCATTGTGAATGTAATGCAATCAAAAGCATAACATAAAGACTGGGATTCATAAAAAAATATCAAATATCACTGCTAGTGCTATTTAGGCAACACTGCAGTGGTCAATAGTGTGACTACAAATATAATACAATTCAAAGAAATACTAAAGCCATGTGGGGTGAAATCTTATTAGTAGTCATTATCGTGTATCTGAATCTAACACTGTATACTAACAGGTAACCAAGTTAGTATTCCCTCAACCAGCACATGCAATACAGTTAAACAGGTATCTACAAACACACACACACACACACACACACACACACACACACACACACACACACACACACACACACGCGTGGTAACCAAGCTAGTATTCTCTCCATCAGCCCATACAATGCATTTGAACAGGTGCACACACACACACACACACACACACACACACACACACACACGCACGCACACATACACACACCCCTACACATACACGTGGGTGCTTAAGACTTGCACACATTTCCAGGCAGTCACACACACACACACACACACACACACACACACACACACACACACACACACACACACACACACACATACACAGTCCTACAGATATCCAGACAATCATGTCTCTGTATATACATATGCACTTAGAAACACAAACAGACACATATACAGACACATGCCTGCACACACTCCCACACTCTATGCACACACACTTGATTTTAGAGAGACAATGTTGTAGTTCTTACCTGGTGTATAACAGCCCCACACCTACCATCAAAAGACAGTGTACATTTTTTTCCACTTTGTTTCTCAAATAGCATTAGATGTGCCTCTGGACTGCCACATTTGAATGCAGCCTTTGACAGCTAGACTTGTGTTATGCTATGGACTGGTGCCTTCTTACCATTGTAATGCTACAACATTCCTGCTGCAAACAGGATGGTGCATGGTGTTATGTGCTTCTGAATCATTCCCAAACATGCCAACATTTTCTAGCAATAAATTAGAGGTGTGTGCATGTGTCTATGTGGGTTTGCCAACCTGGGATCAATTAGTAGCATGGGTGACTGATTGAGAGGTGGGAGGGGGGTGTTACCATCTCTGGTGGGTGGGTGGTCTTGTGAATGTCTCCTACAATGATCCCTGGTTGGGGATGTTGCAAATGGGAAGTCAGGTCCAAAAAGGGGAGGATAGGGTGGTGGACATGACTGATCTTCTGTGGAGGTGAAGTGGTAAGCTGCATGTCAGTACTGGACTTTCATCCTGTGGACATTACCTCAGGGGCTAGTAGACCTGGGGATAGATGTGGGACAGTGGATAGAACTGCCATAGGATGATGTAGAGGAGAGGAAAAAAAAACGTTATGCATTGAGACATAGTTGATCTGAACAGTGGTTTTGTTATGGAAAGGGTTTTTCTAAGGTAAGGTGCAGGATTAGAGTTAGCCTGGGGCTGGGTTAGGTTTAGCGTATATTATTAATGTCTGCTAACTCTAATGCTTCCCTTGCCCCTAACCCCAACACTGAACCTTACCTTCGAAAAAACCCTTTCTGTGACACAACCACTACACAAGAGACACATGCCACACACAGTAACATCCATGTACAATGCTAAATCTGTCTCCATACTGGCCTTTACTCTAACCCCAGCCAAAAAACACTTGAACAAACACTCTCACCCTCTAATGCTAAAAGTGTATAGTTGAAAGTTTGCCATTAGTGCCTGAAACCTATTACTCATAGGCATTCAGTTTTCATCATCATTATCAACCCAGTTTTTCTCATTTTCTATATGACGATAAGGTGTCATGGTAACTGTCGTCATCCCTCTCTTGATTTAATTCCACTCTCCTACCTTCCTCGACAGTCATGACTCCTGGTTGTTGTAGGTCTTCTGCCACACAGTCCATCTATCACTTTGCTAGATGCCCTTGTTTCCTCTTGATGCTTTATGCGCATCCCAAATCTTCACCAGATTGTCTTCTGCTTTCTGCATGTGTCTGAACCACTGTATTTTGTTTTATTTGACCTCTGCAATTGGAGCTACTTTGGATTTTGCTCTGATGCCCTTATTTCTCTGAGTATACATCCTAGGACAAATCTCAGACACCTCATCTCTATCACCTCTAGCTCCCTCAACTGCTGTACTGTTACTACCCATATTTCTGCACCATACAGTAGTACTGGTCACACCACTGTTTTGTGCACCTTATTTTTCAGATTCTTTGGTATTCTTCTGTCATACGCTATCCCTGATACTCTGTGCCAGTTAAATGCAGCCCCTCTTATTTTAGATTTGACCTCCTCATTCAGACTTCCCTTCTCCTCAACCACCCCTCCTAGATACTTAAGCTGTTAACCTGTTCAGCTATCTTTCTTTCTATCACAATCAGCTTTTTCTGATTTTCCCCATTTGCTGCTATTACAACTGTCTTATCTGTACTCACGTTTCATTCCATGTGCCTTTAGTTTTGCTTTCTATTTCTCTATCCTTTGCTGAAGTTCTTTCTCAGATCCAATCCATCACCAGTATGAACAACAGTGGACTGAACCCTGATGCACACCCACTCCTAATTGGAACCCCTCAGAGACTGAACACTGTTTGTACTTGTCTCACTGGGTCCTTGTATATAGCCTGCATTCATTTTATCACTGTTTCTGGGACTTTGAACCATCACATGACTGCTCAGATCAGCTTTTGTAGGACCTTGCCATATGATTTCTCCAAGTCTAGCAATGTCCAGTTAGAATCTTTCCTCATTTCTAGCCTCTTCTCAACTCCTCAACTACCTGTATTACTGCAAACATGGGGTCAGCTGTGCTGCATCCTGATCTGTATCTGAATTGCTCATATCCCATCTTGTTTTCTACTAATCTGCTTATTCATTTATCAATCACCCTCTGCAGCACTTTCATGTAGTGTGACAGGGGTATGGTCACTCTGTACTGCCCACAGTTGTGGATGTCCATTTTGGTCTTGTGCACTGCCACTAGTATGCTTATTCTCCAGTCATCTGGGATATACCTTTCTCTCAATACTGGTATGAGTACTGTCATGAGCCAGTTCTCCCCTATCTAACATAACATCTTGATCATATCTGCTGTGACCTCATTGGAGCCTGCTACTTTCCCTTTGTTTGTGTTTTTACATGTACTTTTATGGGATTAAGATTAAATGGACAGTAAACATAAGTAATACATGCTATTGTGCCCTTTCCATAGTGCACCGCCGAGCAATGTGTTAGCGCAATTGATGGCAAATTGTTTGCATAAGTGCGATACATATTTCTACTGCTTTCCCTGTTTGTGCGTAGTTAAGCAGTGACCAAATGAGAGCATCAATCATGAAATTATGAGAGTTCTGAATACTGAGTGTATGAAACACAGCTGCTACTTAGCTGACTCTGTGGCAGCAGGTGTAAGTGCATTAATACATTACTGCTGGAGACCAGATGATATAGGTATCAAGTCCAGGTGTATCTAATAGTTTAAATATGTATTTATAATGCGCAGAAATAATTATTTATTCTACATTCACTGTGTATTATCTTAGCACAGCATGTTTAATCAGCATTGCATGGAGGTAACCTCACCAGTAAAGAGACATTCACCATCACTTGGTATTAGTGTGTGATGCCAAACTCCATGCAAACATAGAGGCCAAAAGGTAAAGGGCTCCATTGCTTTTTATTTTACTTATGTGTGTTGTGTGTGATTCTATTTTTGACCAGATTAAAGGTGCTAAAATGTGGTAGATAGGAAAGTGGTGAAGTGGGGGGCAAGCAGGGGCAAGAACAAAGGAAAAGCAATCTAGGTATGTGCAGAGGGGAGGTAGGAAAGAACCCATTGCTATTCATTTCTTCAACAGTGTAATGAAAATATGGCACAGAGTATTAGCTGAATTTGGACTGTCACTTCAACAAAGAGTGGTTACAACATTGCAGTTATGTTGTATAGCCAGTTCATAGGTTCATAGGTTCATAGGTAGGTACTAAGCTATCGGCTCTAGGGCCTATACAAGGCCAGCCAAAAAGGTACCCTGGCTTTTGCCACCAAAGAAAATTATTTTCCTTTGCCACTGTCAAGCAGAGCCACAGAAGTGATCCCCAGGGTGAATTTCATATTTCCCATCCAATCTTCAAGATTTTTCTTGAAGAGGGCTAATGAGGAGCTTTGTTTGATATAGATAGGTAGTTTATTCAAGCATAGTGGAAGTCTCTGGGACAGAAATCTATCCCTCTGGCATGTTCTGTTTATTGCGGTGACAAGGTTTAGTTCCCTAGAGTGTGTAGCTCGGAGGGATTGGGAATTCTTTAAGTGGAGCATGTCCAACAGCTCTGGGTTTGACATAGCTTTGTATGTTAGGCAGAGATCATCTCTGAGTAGGCAATATGTGATGGAGTAAAGCTGGACTTTTTTGAGACGGTCTGCGTAGGCCATCTGTTTGAGGCCAGTAACCCTCTTTGTGAGGTATTTCTGCGGCCTTTCCAGTTGTTGTAGATGTCTTGTGAGGTACATACCAAAAGGGGCATTGTACTCTATAATGGGTCTAATGAGTGATGAGTAGAGGGGAACAATGACTTCTTTTTTTCTGGATGAGAAACCTTTTGTGATGAAGTGTGCCACGTAGAAGGATTTCCTGACTACTGTGGCAATGTGATTGTCAAAGGAGAGACTACTGTCCACCTGTGTCCTAAGGTCTCTTATCACACTTTCAGTGTTAAGTATACTACCACCTATGTTGTAGTTCATGGATACAGAGTTTTTACCAAAGGGGATGACAATGCACTTTTTGGCATTGAGCTTGAGGCCATGGCTTTGACACCAGGCATCTGTCTCAGTGAGGCCCTTTTGTAAAATGTCCACATCATTAGGAGTTTTGATTATGGCTCCTAGTTTGCAGTCATCTGCACACTTCATTAGCCAAAGACCTTCTGTGTTAGCCTGTACTTCAGAGAAGTAGATACCAAACAGGAGAGGACCCAGGACTGAACCCTGTGGCACTCCACTTGTCACTGGTCTGAAGTCAGATTTGGAGTCTGCTACTTTCACAGTGTGGGTTCTGTCAGTGAGCCAGTTGGCAACCCATTTTGTGACATAGGGATTTATACCTAGTTTAGTGAGTTTATCTATAATTCCAGAGTAGGGGATGGTGTTGAAAGCCTTGGCAAGATCTAGAAAGGCTGTGAAGGACAATATTTTTTTTGTGAGACAGGTGCCTGTTTTTTTTTTTTTTTTTTTTTAACTTCAGTAAGAGGGGAATGTTGGATAAGGGACATATGTATTTCAGGGTCAGGTAAGTAAGGTAGGTGTGGAAGCAGATGCGAACAAACAAGACAAGACACAAGGTCAGTGAGAGACACAAAAGGTTGGGAGACACCATGACTGGGGTTAGGGGGGGACAACAGATGCCCATGCCCATCAAATATGTGGATAGTAAGAATCTAATCCTCACCAGCAGGATGGTCATCACCATCCTCTGACTCCACTGGCTGTTGGAGTGCTTGAGATCTTCTCCTACAGACCTTAAAGGAGAACAGCCTCTACATCCAGCATAGGCATGAAACAATGGTGCTATGTACGACCCTATGCACTAATCCTGGCATTTTCTGGTGTGTGATAAAATCCACATCTCCACCAGTACTCCTGGAGGGTACCACAGCATCAGCTGATGGGGTAGTGTTACCTGAGGGCACAGGTAGTGCAGGGTAGTGTAGGCAGTACTGTCAGGTTGGGTTCCAGATGTGCTGGGCATTGGTGCCTGAGGCGGTGGAACAGGGGCAGGGTGCGTTTCTGGGGTTGGCCTACCTCCGTGTGCTGTAAAGCATTTTGTGATTTGTCATAGATGGATAACATGGATATATTTTGACAACACATAAAAAAATGAGAGATTAGGAATGAGGTGAGAAAAAAAGAAGAGATAAAATTAGTACCATCATATGTGACATGCAATGGATTATCACAAAAATAAAATATTTTATCTGAACTTTTACATTTAAGTATACTCAGGAGTGGCCTTAGGTCAACTGGTGCCCTAGGCAAAAGGGCTCCATGGTGCCCCCATCCTAGTCTACCTACACCAAATAAATACTGGAAAAGTGCCCCTGCTAGAGCGGCGCCCTAGGCGGCTGCCTAGTTGGCCTATGGCTAAGGCTGGCTATGAGTATACTTCTTAACAACTACAAACTATAAGTAAGGATTACTCAAAGTAATCCTTGCAATGTGCATATATTGCAAATATGATTGGTCCAATTTTATAGATTAAGTTAACAGCAGGGCATTTATGCCACTTGTGTAGAAATTAACTTATGTTATATTTTAAAGGATTTTACAATTTTATATTTGTTACTTGTGGTATTTGAACCCACAACATCTAATTACAGTCTTAGACTTGATTTCTACATTTGGCTTGTGCTACAGACTGAAGCTTGCATGGTTGCTTTTGCAGTTATGATATGCATGCTTACTTTGTTACAACTGTATAGAAAAAAATAAATTTAAAATCTAAAATAACACTTCTATTATGCTGTACACATACCCCTTGCTTCCCTCAGTTTCTCTAGATGCTCAGCATGTGCCTCTCTGTTCACCGTAATCTCTGCATTGGTTGTGGAATAAAGAGAGGAGAAAAAAGAGAAGAGCATTATTCATAGCAGTCTTGCCTTTATACAGCATTCTGTCTGCTATAAATTCTCTTTATCAGCATACTTACACAATTGTGCGATGTCGGCAGTCATTAACTCATCCAGTCACTGGTTGAGTGCATCCCTCTTGCACCTTTTCAGGTCATTAAGGTGATGCCTACACAGTTCTCTAGTGCGTGGAATGCCAGTCACACTGGAGACGGCTTTGGCCAGACTATTACAAGCCTTAGACTTGTACTATCTACCCTGCAAAAGCCTTCGGCTGTGGCACTTTACAAGGAGTCCAGTAAGGTTCTGCACTCCTCAACACCCTATCTCTGTGCCCTAAATTGGGCACCTTCCCTTCTACCACCAAAGATGTCCAACCAGGGAGAACAGCAATAGCTAAGAATGGTTTCCTGCTAATGCCTGTTATCGTGTTTACTGGTATTATGCAAACACGAACGACGATGACAACCATGTTTGCAGGACATTACGTGGTCAGCAGTGCCAACCAGAGTGGAAAGCAGTTTTACAAATTGGGAGATTAATCTGACAGTTGACATTAGTTGGAGGGCTGTCTGCTGTTGTAACTAATATGTGATTTAACTTTGCCGGCATGTACTGGGGGCGTACATTTTATGACCTGACACATTTTTTGTGTTGCTTTACACATTGATAAAATTAATTTTTGTAATGTTAGATTCAAACCTATGGATAAGGGAAACACATTTTCTTCCACAGTGGTTATTTTTCATCTTGCCACAGAAGAAGTGCTTCTCAGACATACTCATTATGTACAAATCAATACACATGACAGACTGAGGGATTAACCATGTATCTGTATCACCTGACAAGGTCCTGGTTTATACATCCCTGTGTCTATGAATATTATTTAAGTCTGAAGACCATCCAAGGCCAGGGAACACAATTATTTTATTTATTTTACATTTATTTACCAGGAATGTCTGACTGGACACAGGTCATTTTTCAGTGCAGGCTCATGGAGAAAAGCTCCAAATTTGCAACAGGACAATTGTACAAAATTTCAAAATATTGCACCAGAGAAGTAGCACATGGATACAGAGTAACACATAGAGGGAGTTCTCCATACATCAATTTTACACATATAGGCTAAGGTTAATACACATCTCTAATAATAGTAGAAACTAATATTTCTGTCTGCCACAGAACTTTATGTATATGCATAATTATGGAGATAACATAGGTACATAATACCATATTATCAGGGAAAGATAATAGTAAAGTCATAATAGACTGGTTACTAACTGAGAAAAGTTGCAGGAAGTTTTGGGGGAAGAGGTTGAGTCAGACTAATTATTGCGATTGAAAGGATTGGTGGAGAAGATAAGGAGAATAAGGAACAGAGAATAGAGGAATTAATGTGGGGGGGGGGTGTTGCAGGAAGGAACTCATAAGATGTTCTTCTATTCGTGTTATAGTAAGATTTTACACAACTATTCTTTATCCAGGATTGGTGCATAAGCAAGCTTTGTATTTAATAAATGGCATTTGAGTCTTTTTTAAACTGCAGAGCATTTGTAGTTGTCTGAATATCTATTGGCAATGAGTTCCAGAACTCACTTAGCAACCTCCCCCAGCACCTGCAGGTCTAGGACACCTGCAGAGAGGAAGTAGACAGTAGACAATTTCTAAATGGATACATTGTTTCCTCTGTGGTACACCTTACATTGTATCCACCCCAATCATCATTCCTTCAAGGAAACAAGAAACTCTTCAACCTCCCTATCCTGTATTAGGAATTGGGAACTTGCCCTATCTGAAGGCCAAGAATCCTATATTTACCTAAAACTAGGGGGCTAAGAATAGAGCCAAACCTCACCCCGAGCATCATTCCCTTAAAGAAACAATAAACTCTTCAACCTGCCTATCCTGTATTAGGAATTGGGAACTTGCCCTGTCTGAAGACCAAGAATCCTATATTTACCTAAAACTTGGGGGCTAAGAATAGAGCCAAACCTCACCCCAAGCATCATTCCCTCAAGGAAACAAGAAACTCTTCAACCTGCCTATCCTGTATTAGGAATTGGGAACTTGCCCTGTCTGAAGACCAAGAATCCTATATTTACCTAAAACTATGGGGCTAAGAATAGAGCCAAACCTCACCCCAAGCATCATTCCCTCAAGGAAATAAGAAACTCTTCAACCTGCCTATCCTGTATTAGGAATTGGGAACTTGCCCTGTCTGAAGACCAAGAATCCTATATTTACCTAAAACTTGGGGGCTAAGAATAGAGCCAAACCTCACCCCAAGCATCATTCCCTCAAGGAAATAGGAAACTCTTCAACCTGCCTATCCTGTATTAGGAATTGGGAACTTGCCCTGTCTGAAGACCAAGAATCCTATATTTACCTAAAACTAGGGGGCTAGGAATAGAGCCAAACCTCACCCCGAGCATAATTCCTTCAAGGAAACAAGAAAGTATGTCTACTAAAACATTGTGTGTAATGAATAGACTTGTCTAAAAGAATAACTGGAAGTAATTTGCAGGTTTATCGTACACTCCCTAGCCAGGACAGTCAGCAGCCAAAAGCAATCTCTTCTCCCAACTATCATACCTTCCCCCATTGCCTTTTTTCCCTCCTTTTACTGCTATGAGTAGCCACTATTGCAATATATCCTTTTGACCAGTAGGTGGCACCCTTGTCCATGACCAATCTCCTTGAACACAAATCTTACTATCTTCACATATAATTCAGGCATCCAGGTATTTCCTTCACTTACCTGTCCTGCAGTCCCACTCTAACCTTCTACCTTTCATTGCTTGTCTCTATCAATTCTCCCAACCTTCTCTACTCAAACTTACCTTAGCAGTCAGCACTCCACTGATTGTTCACCTGGGGTTTAGTCCTTCACTGGCTCTACCCGCTCTCTTCGCCCTTCGGGCTCACTCTGCTCCCCTACTCTGCCCCAATTCTCACCCGCCCCCTGGACCTCTACATTTATCCTCCCTAAACCACACCCACCATCCACACAATCACTCACAGGACCCACCTCCTTAAAATGATATAACCCACTACCATTGTGTTACATACAAACTTTAATTTAAACTTACCCTCAGTTCTAACCTACAATTACTACTTCATTATGCTACCTACATCTAACTCACCCCTCCCTAAGGTCCTTTTCTTAACCTTACTCCTACCTTTCCTTTCCATACCTTACCTGATTACTTTCTATGAATACCTTAACTGCCTAGGATTTTATTCCTCCATAATGCAAACCTCCACACCAGTACTTGAAATCCGTCTTAGCAATACATATACACCCACCACAACAAACTACCTACCACCTAAGTATCATAAATTAACTCACATTAAATTCTATAGACCAAGAATTAGGAAATTCCAGAATCTAACATGTAGACTCTTAAAACTTACAATGAGAGTACAATTTCACCCCTTAATAGATGGTGATGTCCACCCAAACCCTGGACCCAACTCTACTACAGTTTCAAAGCCCCACACCCCAGTGCCTGCTAAGACACAATTGCTCACCAGACCCTCTAACTCACTCTTGATAGCTCATCTCAATATTCGGAGCATAAATAATAAAGTTACACACCTACAAGCACTCGTGGATGTACATTCATTTGACATCCTATGTCTTACTGAAACATGGCTCAAAAATGCTACACAAGATAATGAGATTATTCCACCTGGCTACAATATCCTGAAGCTAGACCGTAAAACTAAGAAGGGTGGTGGAGTAGCTATTCTATATAAATCTGGCCTACAGGTGACCCCTATAGATTCTCAACCTCCACTAGTACATAAGGCTGAAATCCTTATTTCTAAACTACAACTTAATAAACGTAAATCCATCTACATCATCTGTGTCTATCTTCCCCCAGGTAATAACTCTAGCACCCTAGAGGATATCTTTAGTTGGCTATCTAATACTTACCCCCAAGAAACCATAGTGCTTGGCGACTTTAATATCAACTGGAAGAGCTGTTCCTCAGAACAGCCACCTACTCATATTAACCTATATGGTTTTACCCAAACCATTACATCCCCTACAAGGACCAACAAACTTAATGGCAAAGAAAGCACCTTAGATTGGATTTTCATAAACAGTCACCACCAAAGTTATAAAGTAGGAGTCCTCCCTGAAGATAGAAGTGACCATTCACTGACCTTCATAATCAGATTTAAGAGTGACATTCCAAACCCAATGTCTTACAGGACAATAAGGACCAAAAAGAATATTTACCCCAACAACTTTCAAAAAGAACTTCTGGCATGTGATTGGTCACCCCCTGAAAAACCTACCTCTAGAGGAAGCGGTAAAATACTTTAATTCAAAATTCTTAGCAATTTTAGACTACCACGCCCCAACAAGTACAGTTAGAGCCAGGACTAAACCAGCCCCATGGCTCTCAAAAAATACCAAACAAAAGATCCTCCTTAGGAATAAACTGTGGGCAAACTGCCGTTCTACTAAAAACCCTATAGATCAATTAAAGTTTAAACAGCTTAGAAATGAAACAAAAAAAATCCATATTGTTAGACAAAAGGAATTTTTACTTCGAGCTACAACAAACCCACCAAAATAGACCACAAAAATTTTGGTCAGGCATTAATAAACTCTTACACCCAGGTCATTCAGTCACACCCATCCCTTTAGGCTCAGATCATGACAATCCCAGTCAAATAGCCAATACCTTTAACACATTTTTTCACAGAGACCATTCAATCTCTGGTCAATCAGCTATCCCTGATACATCATCATCAACCACCTCCATTACTAATACACCCCCATCATTTCACTTTCAACCTGTCCCTACATCCCTTGTCTGCACCCTTTTACATAAGCTTAAACCTGCCACCCTCTCCACAGACCAATTACCCGCAGAATATCTACAAAAAGCTGCAAAAGCCATAGCCTACCCTATTTCGGGTCTATATTATAACATTGAAGTCTAACAACTTTGAATGTTATAATATCGAACCCAGTAGAGCGAACGCTGGAAATAGTGAAGCTGCAGAACAATGAATACTTTCCTAGGGAAAGTATTCAGTGGGCCATTTCTGCAGCTTCTCTATTTCCTCAACTGTGGAGTGAAGGTTACGGACCGGGTTAAGGTAAGTGTGTGAACGAAGGTGAGTGTGCGACTGGGCGCAGGTTAGGTGAGTTAGGGTTAGGGCACTGGTCAGGTAAGTGTGCGATTGTGTGGACGTGAGGGTTAGGGTGGGGTAGGTGAGGTGGGTAGGGAGAGGGTAGGTGAGTGTGCGATAGTGACAGACCTTAGGGTTAGGGTTGGGTTAAGGTAAGTGGATAGCTAGTGGTGTATGTATGGTTTAGTGTAAGGTTTTGTGAAGTGTGTGTGTGTGTGTGTGTGTGTGTGTGTGTGTGTGTGTGTGTGTGTGTGTGTGTGTGTGTGTGTGGATTACTTATTTTGGTGTGCTTGTGTTGTGTGTATGTTTGTCGGAACAGTGAATTTTTTCCCTGGGGAAAAAAATTCACTATTCTGACTGTTCGGTATTCTGGTGTTTCCCTCTACTGGGTTCGATATTATAACATTCAAAGTTGTTAGACTTCGATGTTATGATATAGACCCCCCCTATTTCCCCCTGATTAATAGAGATATAACTAAAGAAACTATCCCATCAATCTGGAAAATGTCACACATTATCCCCTTGCATAAGGGTGGTAACTCCAACGAATTATTAAATTATAGACCAATCGCCATATTATCCCCACTGGCAATGATTATGGAGAAATGCATTCATAAGCAGCTGTTAAACCACCTAATAGAAAACAATTTACTAGCCAACTGTCAACATAGTTTTAGACCATTTCATAATACCTCCTCTGCTCTTTTATCTTTCACAGACTGTATTAATAAGAATCGCAACAACGTCACTTTATCCTCAGCCCTTTTTATTGATCTTTCGAAAGCCTTCGATATGGTTAACCACCACTTACTCATTAATATTCTCATGATATGGTTAACCACCACTTACTCATTAATATTCTCACGATATGGTTAACCACCACTTGCTCATTAATATTCTCATGATATGGTTAACCACCATTTACTCATTAATATTCTCATGATATGGTTAACCACCACTTACTCATTAATATTCTCACGATATGGTTAACCACCACTTACTCATTAATATTCTCATGATATGGTTAACCACCACTTGCTCATTAATATTCTCATGATATGGTTAACCACCATTTACTCATTAATATTCTCATGATATGGTTAACCACCACTTACTCATTAATATTCTCACGATATGGTTAACCGCCACTTACTCATTAATATTCTCACGATATGGTTAACCACCACTTACTCATTAATATTCTCACGATATGGTTAATCACCACTTACTCATTAATATTCTCACGATATGGTTAACCACCACTTACTCATTAATATTCTCACAATATGGTTAACTACCACTTACTCATTAAATTTTTCAAAAACCTGTCCCTAGACACACTTGCTATTCAATGGTTCCAATCATACATAGACAACAGGCAGCAAGCTGTCCTATGGGAGAACAACTTATCCTCCCACCTCCCATTTGCCCTTGATGTCCCTCAAGGCTCCATATTAGGCCCCCTCCTAGTCTCTATTTTTATAAATGACCTATAATCTATTATACCTCAAGCTACTTGTATCCAATATGCAGATAATTCTACATTAGTATGATCTGCCACTTCACCATCTGTCCTACAGTCCATAACTCAAAATATGTTTAACACAGTCAAGAAATGGCTTCTACATTGATGCCTCATTCTGAATCCCGAAAAAACAAAACTGTTACTATTTACTCCCACCTGTAGGGCCTCCCTACTTAATTTTACTATCACATCTAGTAATGGCATTATTATATCTCCTGATTGTACTACTAAACTTCTTGGGGTTATAATTGACAACAACCTTACCTTTGATTCCCATATTAATAATACTATAAAAACAGTCAACAAAAAATTAGGATCCCTATACTGGATTAAATTCTTTTTGACTCCACTAGCCAGGACCACCATAGCCCGTACCCACTTAATCTCTACCCATCTCTATGCCTCCCCTATATATACAAAAATATGTAAAAACAACATCAACAAGCTAGCTATCTCCTAAAATAATGTTACCAGATTTGCAACTGGGTCTGCCTTCAGAACCCATCATTGTGATAATCTTAAACAGCTAGGATGGCTAGAACTGCCAAATACAATACTATTCAACCAGTTAACAGTTGCCCACAAGATCCTGTACCAACCTACTAACACATCTATACTTACTAACTAAATCACCCCCTATAACAACCTCAAGACCCAATGCTCATCAAATAAACTACTTGTACAAATAGGTAAAGCTAACAACTTGGCTGGTGACTCTTTGTTTACCAGTACAGTGGGGAAAACCTGGAACTCCCTCCCAAAAGATCTAACCACCATTACCTCTACAACATTATTTAGAAGCAAATTGAAGCCATACCTTAAATCACAATGGTTCTAACCCTGACTAACTATCTCGATTTTCTCAAAGTATTTATCTCCATACCTGTATAAACTAGTTTCTTTTCTGTTACCTACTAGAGAGAGTACATAGCTACCTACTTTTCTGTTAACGACTTTTCTGTTAACAAAAAAAAAAAAATTAAATTTTTCTTAGGACATTTTTTTGAATGGCTAACTATAGTTGAAATGTACCATGATCCTGTTTACAGAAACGCAACAAAATCTAATGAATGAGATGAGTATCTGTAAATGTAGCTGTATTTGTAAATGTCTCATATTATAAATGATATTGTGGGGTTTCTTTGTGTGTGTTGGAGCTTTTCTGCCCAGGCCTCCACTGAAAATGGACATATATAAAGTTGGACTAGCCTGGTCAACAAATGTAAAATAAATAAGTTGGTAAAACTAATGCTGAGCAGCTCTGTCAGTTTTCTGAATCTAACCCAGTATTTGTGAGGCTCTTGCTGTTTGATAGATATAGGCACCCAAATACATGTTCAAACATGTGGTTAATCTTAGAACTACCAGCAATTAAAACTCCAAGAAATTAGGCCTGGCTCACTGTTGACTTGCTACAGGAACCATATCAGATTTACAAGACTTGTCTGGCATATGTAGATGGCACATCTGATGTGATTCTAATTGAAATGTCCCTTGCTATGAATTAGAAACTGCAACTAACATAAGGAGTATAAAGCAGTCATTAATGCACAACTGCAAAGCAGAAATACAGACACCTAAAAAAACATTCTCCCAACAGTAAATCAGAATGCAGATGACTAAAAAGAAAAAAAATCAAACAGCACTAAAGTAGAATATAGATGATCAAATAAAAGCTATTCACAATATCAAAATGTGTGGCATAATTCTATAATACAACTATGAGTAAATATAAGCCTAGTCTTTTACATTGATCACATACCAGTGATTATAAAAGGTGCTTACAATGTCCAAACTTCATGGTATGATTTGTTTGGAGCAATTACATATTATAACACTTTAACTGACAATACAAAAAAATATGGCTACTAATGTGCAAGTTTTACCTACTGCTAAAACCTAGGGTTACTAACTATAAGGAATATAAAACAGTACACACAACACTGCATCTTATACACAGTACAACACACAGAACATGGCATATAATGCACAGTACACACACACACAACACAGCATATAATACACAGTATACCACATACAATACAGAATATAATACAGATGACTAGAAAGAGGCACTTTAAAATGACAAACTTCATAGAATAACATCTGCAGCCACTACAAACTGAGATACATTAATTCAATGATAAGAAATAAGGATAATGTTTTGCTTTAATCAAGAATAGATGATTAAAACAGGCATTGTACAACTTTATGGTCTAACTTTTGTAGCAAGTACATGTTGCAGTTTTATCACAATATAAATCATAAGGCCATCATCAATCACTAATGTAACATGAGAAGTCTCAGAGCACAACCCTGATGTGCAACATTTTACAGGACTGCATCATTAAATACAGTGATAAGAAAAAATATATATTATGTTAATATGCAGCTCTAACATTAGTAGTTTTACTAGAAATTGAATTAAATCTTATAACAATACAGATCAGAGAAACAATAGCTAGTAACAGTGGACTGCAAAATGCTGGTATGACAAAAGAAAGAAAAAAAGACACTGATCTTCCCATTCGCATTTATAAGATTAGAATGACAGTGAAAGTACCTATTTTAATAAGGACTTAGTATAAATAAGAGGTAAGGAGAATGAATTATGGAACAAAAGTTTTAAGTCAGCTGTATTCACTGTAATAAAAGCAACTAAATGTGGTAATTAGGGCAGCAGGGTAACCAATGAGAAACACTGCAAATATATCAGCTGACACATGCATGGTTGGATACATTGAATGGTGCAGAGCAGCACTAAGAAATGGAAGAATGAAAGAGAAAGAAAAAAAGAAAGAAAGAAAGAAAGAAAGAAAGAAAGAAAGAAAGAAAGAAAGAAATTAAGAGGAAACGTAACCAAGAGTGTCAGCAATGGTGAACTTGAACATGGGTTACACTCAGAGAAGATAGGTGCATGAATGTATAAAACAAGGAGAAAGAGGGAGAGGAGATGAAACATCAGGTCAAGTAACAGGAGAAAACCTAACACATAAAAAAAAGAAAATGGAGAGAAATGCGCGCAGGGAAAAGATATGCAAGGAAGGAGGAAATCCAAGACTCTAAGTAACGACAGTCTGAAGATGTACAGATGCTTCATTTAAATGCTTTAGTTAAATGATTAGAGGCAAAACAGCTTCATGATATTTGCAATGAAAGATTGATCCTTCCTTATTTGATCAAAAAAGTGATCACGTAGGTTTGTAGCTTACAAAAGTAATATTGACCAATTTAGTAAAAACAGTCTGTAGCTGTACTAATACTTTAATTAAATGTTTAGAAGTAAAAACAGCTCCCTTAGATTGTTCCTGAGAGATGAAATCTACCTAGTTTTATCAATCAGTAGATCTATAACTCGCAAGGTTAATACTGGTCCACTTTTTTTGCTTGCAGTTATAAGAAGGTTTGAATGACAGCGAAAATACCTAAATGCAGTTTGGTGACAATGGTGGAAGTCCTAATTAATATTTGAAATGGGGAATGAAAAAAGTATGACAGGAAGGGAATGAACTATAGTGTGAATATTTAGTATGTGCATATTATATGAAAATATGACAGGAAGGGAATGAACTATAGTGTGAATATTTAGTATGTACATATTATATGATCTACAAATGCAATGTAGACAGAAAATATGTAGTAACTCTCATTTGCATAAATTAGCTCATTTGGCCTTGCAAAACAGAAACTAAACTGCATGATAGTGCAGCAGTCCATAAAATCATCTCAGGATACAGGCTGTCCCAGCACTAGAAGGATAATCCCAGGCTGCGGGCCCCACTTTCAGGTCAAACATCCAGTATTCTCCCAGGCTGTAGGTCTTTCTCCAAGGCTTCACTCTTAGCTCCAAAAATCAGGTTCTCTGTCAAAATGCTCCATGGCTATAAGGTCTTTCTCAAACATCTCAGTCCATAAGTCAACAGATTATTTTAATCACAACCCTTCAGTGATGTTGCACAGACTAACCCTGATGGGACTCTCTATCAAATCATCCTTCTTGCTTATCCTTTCAACACATGACACTGCTCATGCAGTAAGGAACCAGGCAGCAACTGAATGTGCCAAAAAACAAAAGAAAGCATATAAGGTGAAGGACCAGATGAGAAGGCAAAAAATGTGGAAAATGCATAAATATAGTTGCAAGTACACAAAATGTCTGGAAGAACTTCATGTTGATCAAGAATGAACACAGGAATGGTTAAGCGGAGGCGAATTCAAACCAAGAGATGAAAGGTTAATATTGGCAGCACAAGATAGTGGGCTGAGTACACATTGGTTTACAAAGTCCACTGAACATGTGGGAGAAAAAGACATAAGTTCATAGGTTGGTACTAGGCTATCGGCCCTAGGGCCTATACAAGCCTAGCCATTACAATTCCCTGGCTATTTCTTTTCACAGTATTTACTTCCCTGGACCCCTGTCTAGCAGGGGGACTGACGTGATCCCTGGGGTGAATTTCCTATCTCCCATCCAATCATCAAGGTTCCTTTTGAAGAGGGCCAAAGAGGTGCTCTGCTTGACATGTATGGGCAGTCTATTCCAGAGTCTGGGGGAGTCTCTGGGTCAGGAACCTATCCCTCAAGCATATTTTGTTCATTGTGATGGCAAGATTTAGATCTCTGGAGCATGTGTCTCTGAGGGATTGGGATTTCTTCAAGTGTAGCATGTCCAACAGCTCTGGGTTTGACATGGCCTTGTATGTTAAGCAGAGATCGCCTCTGAGTAAACAATATGAGACAGAGTATAGGTGGAGTTTTTTAGACAGTCAGCATAGGATAGCTGCTTTAGGCCTGTGATTCTTTTAGTGAGGTATTTCTGCAGCCTTTCCAGTTGTTGCAGATGTCTAGAGAGGGACATACCAAATGGGGCATTGTATTCTATAATGGGTCTAATGAGGGATAAGTACAGTGGGACAATGACCTCTTTTTTTCTGGATGGAAAGCCCTTAGTGATGAGGTGTGCCACATAGAAGGATTTCCTGACTGTTATGGCAATGTGGTTATTGAAGGTGAGACCACTGTCCACCTGTGTCTCTAAGTCTCTTATCACACTTTTGGTGTTTCGTATACTGCCACCTATGTTTTAATTCATGGGTACATGTTTTTTCCCAAAGGAGATAACTATACATTTCTTGGTATTGAGCTTGAGCCCATGGCTCTGGCACCAAGCCTCTGTTTCTGTAAGGCCCTTTTGTAGAATATCCACATAATTTGGGGATTCAATAATGGCTCCCAGTTTGCAGTCATCTGCGAACTTTGTTAGCCAGAGTCCCTTAGTGTTAGCCTGTTCTTCAGAGAAGTAGATGGCAAACAAGAGCAGTCCCAGGACTGAACCCTGAGGTACTCCACTTGTCACTTGTCTGGAGCTGGATTTGGAGTCGGCTACTTTTACAGTGTGGGTTCTGTCAGTAAGCCAGTTGGCAACCCATCGAGTGACATAGGGATTAATGCCCAGCTTAGTAAGTTTATCTATGATTCCAGAGTAGGGGATGGTGCCAAAGGTCTTGGCGTGGTCCAGATAGGCTGTGTGGACCACCTTACCCTTGTCCATGTCTCTGGAGACAGATTCAAGGAAGTCAATCAGGTTCAGGAGACAAGATCGGCCCTTCACAAACCCAAACTGCATGGGGTCCAGTGTTTGAAGGTTTCCAATGTCTTTGTTTATAAGTTCCATGATAATATGTTCCATAGCCTTGCAGATCAGGCTCATCAGACTGATGGGGCTGTAGTTCCCGGGATCCAAGGTGGATCGCCCTTGTGGAGTGGGATAACTGTAGCTGTGCTCCACTCAGTGGGCACGAAGCCTGAGGTGAGGCTATGATTAAACATGACACTTAGGTGAGGTGCCAGTTCATTTTGTAGTCCATGTAGTACACAGCCTAGAATGTCATCTGGTCCAATGGATGCTGTATTCTTAGCTTTGGAGAGTGCATTTTTTACCTGTGTGGCCATTATTACTGGAATTTAGCAGTCTTTCAGAATTGAGATGGGCCCCTTAGGGGGTGAGAGTGGGGTGAAGTTTGCACTGAATTGATCTGCCAGGATATTGTCAATATCCCTGGGATCAGTATATTTAATGCCATTCTGTTGTAGCGCCAAACAGATCTAAGCATTGTCATTTAGATTCTTGACATAATTATGCAATGTCTTGTGGTTGTCTTTGGAATCTTTGGCAATTTTATTTTCGTAATTAGCTTTGGAGGATTTTATGAGGGATCTCAGCTTCTTACTGAGGCTGGTAAGAGAGTTTTTTGCATCCTGGAATTTTCCTCTTTTCTGCAACAATTTCTTCCTTTTGTTGTAAAGTTTGTTTATGGCAAGGGACCACCAGATTGGCTTCCTTTTTTTTGGAAGAGAGCATTTTGGTTCTGTTGGGGATGGCCCGATTCATGCACAAGTGGATGTGCTCGTACAGTGCCTTAGTGTAGGATTCAGCAGTCAAAATTTCAGTTCTCATTTGCATGGGTGTCATGAAGTTTGTCACTTCTGACTTGAGTAGCATGAAGTTGGCTTTGGAGAAGTTTTTTATGGGGGTTTCCTCACTGGGGGGTGGGATGTGGATGTCAAAGGTGATTAGCTTAAGGTCAGACTTGACCAATGAGGGGTGACCGTAGGTGTGGAGCATTGATTTCCCATGTTGGTAATGACCAGGTCTAGGATATTGGAGCCCCTGGTGGGACTAAGGATTAGTTGATCCAGGGCATTGGAATTTATGAATTCCAAAACAGTGTAAGAAACTTCTCTGTGTGGAAGATTTTCAGTCCATATATTTCTAGTTAATCACTGTATATTAATCAGATCAGACAATAGTAGTACAAGTAGCGAACATAAACTCGTCTTAAGTCAAAACAAAACAAAAAGTAATAATTGAAAATATATAATTGTACAGCATTACTAAGTATTCGAAAGTAATCCAAGCAAGACAGGCAGTCTGTTTCCAGTCGAAAATCCTTTATTAAGTACACAGACAAGTGAGCCAAGTAAAACAAAAATAGAGTAATAATTTCCTCACAAGCTTTCTAAATATATATATATACTTTTTATGAGACATGGGAGTGGTTTATTGTGCTGTAAAACAAAGTGTTATTGGTACACATGTTAAATTCACATCCCTTCCCCTAGCAGTGTGACATTTGAGCTGGTCCTACCCTACTTAGTAGCTATCATAATAATATATAACCCTTATGTACTTTAAATAAAATTATATAATGATGTGGTACCTCTTATTTAACCAAATTATTAAGTAGATTATTAAGTCTGTGATTTGATCCAAGACAATATACTACATGGCTGGAAATATATCAGCCTTAGTTAATTTGGCAATCAAAAAATATATATAAATATATACATATACATTTTTCGTGTAAAAATCAATTTCTATTTTCATAACCTATTGTTAACAAAGATCGCTTTTGTCCATCTAGACTTCTTCAGGTCCGTGTACAAGAACCCTAAAAACCTATATAATTGTATAATTAGTTAGTATTGTTATTACACATCATTTTGAACAAAGTGGAAAAAAGAACCAGAAAAAAATAAAAATAAGAAAAAATGTATGTATGATGATGGAAACAAAATATACAATTAAATTTCAACTGATTTAAAATGGCATTTAAAACCAATTTATAGAATAAAATAAAATAAAAAACAATTAGTCATGTAAACAATGTGGCAATTTTCTAAGTTCCAGTGCACTTTTAATTGAACAGTAGTAGTTTAGTAACTATTGATGTGGAATCCTTGTACACAGTGCTCCCTCACAATTACTGTATAACAGCAGCTATGGAGTCTTTTAAGAAACATAATCAGGGTACACAGGCACAACTGCAAAAGTTAAGCAAGCTCATTAATCTTGTACTGGACTTCAATTTCTTGTACTGGACTTCAATTTCTTTACTTTCAATGGCAAACACTACAAACAAAAAACTGGTATAGCAATAGGGGCTGCCATGGCTCCCAGCATAGCTAACATAGCCCTGGGCAAAAGGGAGGAGGACTATGTGTTAAACAACACAGATTACATGCAGCATATCACATGCTATTTACGTTCTATTGATGATGTCTTTATTGTGTGGGAAGGTAACACCTTGCAGCTTAAAATTTTATCACTTACCTCAATCAAACAACCCCCTTCCCATAGCTGTACTTCAACCACTTTCTTAGATATGCATATTTCCAAGGACACCAACAATAACAGAATCACCACTGCTCTATTCAGAAAACCAACGAGGGTTAACTTATTACTGCACTGTAAAAGTCTACATCCTACAAAAACAAGTATAATGTAGTGAAGTCCCACGGCTATAGATTAGCTCGAATTACCACAGAGATGGAACCATTTTTGAGAAACCTGAACAACTTAGAGAATGCTGTTCTAGTGAGAGGCTATGAAAGTCAGATGTTAAAAAACATCCTGGAACCCATTATAGAACTGAAAAGGACTGAATAACCTTCACTCAACCTCCCCAGTAGAAAAATGTTAAGTGATTCCACAGAGAATAACAAATGCAAAAATAGTTGCACCCTGACAACTGGGACATTGTCACAGGAAACCCTTTTCTGATTAACATCTTAGGTGAAGCCCCATCATTTGTTTATAGGAAGGCCAAGAACATTAGAAGTTTTGTTGGATTTAAACCTAGACCATGTGAGAAAAGCACTAAAAGATGTGAAACTAATTGTACATTTTGTATATTTATACAGCAAGGTGATAGTTTTTATTGCCCTTATTTAAAGCAGATCATTATAACCAGTGCAGGGGGTGACTGTAACACTAAAAAAGTAATTTACAGGGCACAGTGCAATGAATGTGATGCATTCTATGTGGGCAAGACTGTAAATAAACTCAAGCGTAGGATTTCATGTCATCTGTCAGAAATCCACTCTGGATGTAAAAATAATGCACTAGCTAAACACCTTTCTCTTCATAAAATCACAGAGGTCTTAAGTTTCAGATCCTGGATCGCATAGACATGGGTGATCTTGAAGGAGACATCCCGAATATTCTGGAGAAACATGAACTCATGTGGCAATTAAAGCTGAACTCTTTTAGGAAGCTTGGACTAAACTGCTACTGTTCAAGTAAAAGTGCACTGGAACTTAGAAAATTGCCACATTGTTTACATGACTAATTGTTTTTTATTTTATTTTATTCTACAAATTGTTTTTAAATACCATTTTAAATCAGTTAAAATTTAAGTGTATACTTTGTTTCCATCATCATACATACATTTTTTCTTATTTTTATTTTTTTCTGGTCCTTTTTTCCACTTTGTTCAAAATGATGTGTAATAACAATACTAACTAAGTATACAATTATATAGGTTTTTAGGGTTCTTGTACACAGACCTGAAGAAGTCTAGAAGGATGAAAGCTATCTTTGTTAACAATAGGTTATGAAAATAGAAATTGATTTGTACATGCAGAATGTATACGTATATATTTATATATTTTTTTTGATTGACAAATGAACTAAGGTTGATATATTTCCAGCCATGTAGTATATTGTCTTGGATAAAATCACAGTCTTAATAATCTATTTAATAATTTGGTTAAATAAGAGGTACCACATCATTATATAATTTTATTTAAAGTACATAAGGGTTATATATTATTATGAAAGCTACAAAGTAGGGCAGGACCAGCTCAAATGTCACACTGATGGGGGAAGGGATGTGAATTTAACGTGTACCAATAACACTTTGCTTTACAGCACAATAAACCACTCCCATGCCTGATAAAAACTATATATATATATATTTAGAAAGCTTGTGAGGAAATTATTACTCTATTTTTGTTTTACTTGGATCACTTTTCGACTGGCAACAGACTGCCTGCCTTACTGGATTATTTTCGAATACTTAGTAATGCTGTACAATTATATATTTTCTATTATTACTTTTTGTTTTGTTTTGTTTTGACTTAAGACGAGTTTACATTCGCTACTTCTACTACTGTTGTCTGATCTGATTAATATACAGTGATTAACTAGAAATATAAGGACTGAAAATCTTCCACACAGAGAAGTTTCTTACACTGTTTTGTTTTTGGACCCATAGTGGGTTGTTTTGAGATTTCGGGGATACCACGGAGATTACTTGAATTTATGAATTCCAAGAACTGTTGGGCAAAGGTGTTGGCACATGAGTAGTTTTCCCAGTTAATGGCTGGGTAGTTGAAATTACCCAGTATTAGGGTTTTTTTTTGTATCTTAATATTTTCCAGTATGTTTAGAAAGGTGTAGTGAAAATCTTGGGGCATGGTGGGGGATCTGTAGCAAGCTACAATTTGGATTGCAGTCTTACCTAGTGTTAGTTGCAAAGAACAACACCATAATCGACAGCTACAAATGTAACTTTTGTAAAACAGAATTGGAAACGGTTGCACACCTTGTTGCTGGTTTTTACATACTAATGAAAGAATGACTGTATTCTGAAAGGCATAATAATGTGGCGAGACTGTTACACCAGGGATTGTGCAAACATTATGGTACTGAAGTGGTGAAAAACACTGGAAACATGAGCCACAAAGCATCACAGAAAATGATGAAGTCTACATCACATGGGATCATCCATTACCAACAGTTCAAAAGATAGATGCTAGAAAACCATATATAGTGGTCCAAGAAAAGAAGTCAAAAGTAGCATTGATTATTGAAATTGCCACACTCAGTGGCTACAATGTCCTGTATACAGAGAGAGACGCAAAGTCATAAAATACCAGGATTTGCAGGCAGAAATGACAGCAATGTGGAAGAAAGATACCCAGATAGCTCCAATAGTAGTAGGAGCAACAGGTCTTATAAAAAAGGAGTCTACAATCATATTTAGATATGCTACCAATATATGTAACTCTGTACGAATTGCAGAAGGAGTCATTACTGGGCACTTTGCGGTTGCTGCAAAGAGCACTTTTGGCTGACAAAGAGTGAAACAATATTAATTTCATAAACTTTAACGATACTTTGACTAAAGAATGGGGTCCATTCCCATCATGGTAGTAAAAACCCAAAAGATTTGGTGAAATTAAATAAGGAACTACTAAGGTCCAAATGGAGAGATGAAAAGTCAGCAAGCAAAGTAGTAGTTGTGCTGAAATTGAATTCATCCTCAAGCTGTGGTGAATACCTTCATGAGGTGGACCATGTTTTTCACAAAAATCTCACCAAGATGACACTGATATATAGACTGTATTTTATATATTATACATCATGGACAGAAGCAGGACAAAAATTAAAAGCTGGGTGCATGAGACCCAGGATAAAAAAGTATCCAATCCTGGTAGGCGCATTGGTGCCAGGACTGGAAAAAATGACAGTGTAGAATCCTCAAAATACGAAAACAGTCCTACAATTGGGCCAGACTAGGTCCAATGGGAGGATGCACTCCCCCCCCCCCCCAATTGTAGAAGGAAGTAGTAGTCCACAAAAAATCACAAAACAGAGAGGCTTGGGGGGGGGCTGAGAAGCTTAGAAACAGTCTTGGATACAGCAAATCTGCATCTGGACCAGACTAATTATAGGAAAGGTTGGAAACAAGTGCAAATGCAGGCTTTCAAGCCAGAAAATTGAAAGTAATGGAAAAAAAGTGCTCAAACAGCCAATAAACTACAATCTTCTGGGTCAGAAACCACTCCTCTTGTGGTAGATAGTCTACCTAGTGCTTACCACTCCCACTGATAAGCTAGAAGGCTTCCATCAACACAGAAAGGCTTGGGGGGGGGGCTCAGAAGCTTACATACAGTCCTGGATACAGCAAGTCTGTGTCTGGACTAGACTAGTTACAGGAAAGGCGGGAAAAGTGCAAACATGGGCTTTTAGACCAGAAAGTTGAAGGAGATGGAAAAAACTGCCCAAATGGACAATAAACTACAATTTCTGGGCCAGAACCTGCTCCTCTTGTGGTAGATAGGCTATCTAGTGCTTATCATTCCCACTGACAAGCTAGAAGGCTTCCCTCCAAAACAGAAAGCTTACAAACAGTCTTGGATACAGAAAATTTATATCTGGACTAGACTAGTTATAGGTAAGGTGGTAAACAAGCACAAATGTGGGTACAGTAGAACTTTCTATTGAATGCCTGCAGGAAATGTAAAACAAAAAATGTGCCTTCAGTTTAGAAGAAAACAACCTAAAAGAAGAGTTGCTTGACTTAATAGAGAGAGATAGACATATTAAAACCAATGAAAGAAATAGACTGCAGAGGATGAATAAAACAAATAAACACAGTAATTAGGACTGTCCATGGAGATTCATGCAATATAACAGAAGTAAACAGGATATATTAGTGTGCAGCTAAATTAATAACTGATAAAGTTCTATCACAAGAACACAAGGTAGTGAGGGAGAAAACGGGAAGAAATCAAATACCATCATGAAAGTATCAAACAGAGAAAACAATAAAGTAACTAAGACAAGAAGTGTCACTGTTAGAACAGTATAGAAGAGGGAACAGATCGACAAAAATACTTAGATAGATGTGATAAAAGCGATGCACAGTATTAGAGCAGATCAGGATCTATCATGCACTATCCCAAATAACAAACTAAAAATCTCAGCATAGGTGGGAAAACTTCGAAGATACGCAGATAAATATAAAGGAAAACTACAAAATAAGAAATTTATTGATGACCCAAAAAAGTTTTATAGAGAATATGGAAACAAGGTAAAAGGAATTGAAAGACCACCAAAAAAGAATAAATAGATACATTTTGGAGAAGTATCCATGAAGATCCTGTGGACCATAACAAAGATGCTAAATGGATAGAAGAAGTAAAAGAAAGAATAAGAAGTTTAAAGGTACAAGATATGAAATGAGATGAAATAACAGCCAGAGAGATTGAAACAAAGTTAAGAAAAGCCTCTAATTGGACAACCCCAGGCCCAGATGAAGTACCTAACTTCTGGTCAAAAGTATTAACATCTTTTCACAAAGAGTTAGTCATGAGTAAGGATTATTTATATGCGCACCCTGAGCAGACACCAACCTGGCTAACAACAGGAAAAACAATACTCCAACTTAAGAGTGAAGTGGCAAGCTACCCTGAAAATTATAGACCAATACCTTGCCTTCCAATGACATATAAATTGCACACTGGAACTGATGCCAAAAGAGTTTAGTCATTTATAGGTTCATAGGTTCATAGGTTCATGCTAGGCTATCTGCCCTAGGGCATTTATAAGGCTAGCCAGAGTGTGTTTGGCTTTCGCCACCCATTTTAAAATAATTTTGCTATGCCCTTTTTCGAGATTAGTATACTGTGCCTCTGTCTAACAGTGACACAGAAGTGATACCTGGGGTAAACCTACGATCTCCCATCCACTCATCAAGATTCCTCTTGAAGAGAGTCAATGAAGGAATCTGCCTAACCTGGACTGGGATTTTATTCCAGAGTGAAAGGAGCCTCTGGGTTATGAATTTGTCCCTCCAGCATGTCCTATTTATTTCAGTGCTGAGGTTCAAGTCTCTTGAGCGTGTAGCTCGATGGGATTTGGATTTTCTGAGGTGCAGCATGTCCATTAATTCCGAGTTGGACATGGCTTTATATGTCAGGCACAGATCGCCTCTGAGCAGGCGGTATGCCACTGAGTAGAGCTGGAGTCTCTTTAACCAGGCAGCATATGGCATCTGTTTGAGCCCTTTCATCCTCTTGGTGAGGTACTTTTGGGGTCTTTCCAGTTGCTGCAGGTGTCTGGTAAGGTACATCCCAAAGGGGACATTGTACTCAATTATGGACCTGATGAGGGATGAGTAAAGAGGCATGATGACCTCCCCTGATCTAGATGTGAATCCCTTCATGATTAGGTGGGCTATATAAAATGTTTTTCTAACCACTTTGGCCACGTGGTTGTCATATGAGAGATTGCTATCAACTTGGGTCCCCAGGTCCCTAATTACTTCTTCTGTACTTAATGGATTACCACCTATGTGGTAATTTGTGGGCACTTTGTTTTTGCCAAAGGGGATGACTATACACTTTTTGGCATTTAGCTTGAGGCCATGGCTCTGGCACCAGTTGTCTGTTTCTATGAGGCCCTTTTGAAGGATGATTGTGTTGGCTGGAGAGTTGATTATGGTGCCCAGTTTGCAGTCATCTGCGAACTTGGTCAGCCACAGTCCTTCCGTGTTGGCCTGTACCTCTGAGAAATATATACTGAACAAGAGAGGTCCCAGGACTGAGCCTTGTGGGACGCCACTTGTAACTGGTTTGGAGTCTGACATGGCTCCAGCAATTCTAACCATGTGGGTTCTGTTCTTGAGCCAGTTTGCAACCCATCTAGTGACATAGGGGTTTATATTTAAGCTGGTGAGCTTATCTATAATGCCCGAGTGGGGTATTGTATCGAAGGCTTTTGCGAGGTTCAGGTAGGCTGTGTGGACCACCTTCCCCTCGTCAATGGCCTTGGTGACTGTTTCAAAGAAATCGACCAGGTTTAAGAGGCAGGATCTGCACTTAACAAAGCAGAACTGGGTAGGATCCAGTGTCTGTAGGTCACCAATATCTTTATTTATGAGGTCCATAATGATCCTTTCCATAGCTTTGCAGACCAAGCTAGTCAGGCTTATGGGGCGATAGTTTCCAGGATCCGTTGAGGCACCACCTTTGTGGAGAGGGACCACTGTTGCTGTATGCCACTCTTTGGGTACATATCCTGTAGTAAGGCTGAGATTGAACAGTAGTTTTACGTTTGGGTTTAGCTCTTCTTGGAGTTCATGTAGGATGCAGCTCGGGACACCGTCTGGTCCCATTGAAGCTGTGTTTTTTCCTTACAGAGGGTGGCTCTTACCTGAGCATCTGAGATGTCAGGGGGGGCAGCACTCTGCTGGGATAGATATTTGCCCTTTTGGTGGGGAGGGGGGGGGAGAAGTTTGCGCTGAACCTGTCAGCTAGGATGTTGACAATGTCTGTGGGTTCGGTGTATTTTTTGTCATTTTGGACTAATTCTGAGCATATCTGGGAATTTCCACCAAGGTTCCTAACATAACTAAAGAAAGCCTTGTGATTATCCTTAGTGTCCTGTGCAATTTTTCTCTTGAAGCTGGCCTTAGATGATTTTACGAGTGCCCGTAGTGTTTTGCTAATACTGATCAGAGATGCCTTCCCTTTTTGGGATTTTGCTCTATCATGTAGTAGCTTTCTCCTTCTATTGTATAGTTTGTTTATAGCTGGGGTCCACCAGACAGGATGTCTGCCTTTGGAGGATTGGGTCTTGGTTTTATTTGGGATTGCATGATCCATGCATTCCTGAAGGTGTTCATAGAATGCATTTATAAAGGATTCTGCGGTCTGGGCCATATTTTCCACAGGCCCGGGGGCTTTGAAGGATTCCACCTCAGTTTTGAGGAGTGTGAAATTTGCTTTAGAGAAGTTTTTCACTGTGGTTTTCTGGGCAGGGGGTGGGGTCGGGATTTGACTATCCAGTGAGATTAGTTTATGGTCTGATCTTACCAATGAGGGATACACTTCTGGTCTGGAGCATAGAGTCCCCATGCTGGTGATGATCAGGTCCAGTACTTTTTCCCCTCTTGTCAGAGTGGTAACAAGTTGTTCCATAGCATTTGAGTTTATAAATTCTAGGAACCTTTGGGCTAGGGTGTTGGAGCTAGAGTAATGCTCCCAGTCTATGTTTGGGTAGTTGAAGTCACCCAATATAATGGTGTTTGGAGAGACCTTCATATTTTCCAGTGTTCTCAGGAAGGCCGAGTGGGGTTCCTGGGTTTGGGAGGGTGGTCTGTAGCAGGCTATAAACTGGAAGGCAGTTTTACCCACTGTTAGTTGCACATGGATAGTCTCTGATGCTTTGTGCTGTGCCACCAACCTGGAGGTGTGGGTATCTTTGACGAATATTGATACTCCCCCTCCTTTTGTGGTTCAGTCCAAGTTTTGGGGCCGAAAAGCATGGTATGAGGTATAACCTGGTAGTGCTGGGGTGCTATCGGGAGCCTTGAACCAGGTTTCTGTTACTGCACAGATATCGATGTTCTCCATGCTAAGGAGAGTTTTGAGTGCATGCATCTTGAGGTTTAGACTTCTGGCATTGAGTAGCATTACTCATAGTTTCTTATCCCTTGTGATACCTATGGAGGTGGGTTTGTCTTTTGAGCCTTGCCTAAAAAAGGCACTATGGGGGTAGCAAGAGCCTTTGCCAATATCCAAAAGCCCAGGGGTGACAGGTGCAAGCCATCCCTAGTGAAGCATTGTGGCTTGTCGAGCATGTCATCCCAGGCTGACAGGCATTGGATCCCCTTTGAATGACACCAATACTTAAGCCAATTGTTGAAATTGATCATCTTGTCTTCATATTGTGGCATCATTCTTGATGAGGGTAAGATGCTACTCAAGGTCAGGGTCATACCGGCCTGAGCTACATGCTCAGAGAGCTCCTCTATGTCTCTGTTCATGTAGTCCAGGGAGGTACATCTCAGGTCATTCACACCAGTATGGACATTGACTGAGTCATATTTGTACTTGCCTTGGAGTGACCTGAGTGCTTGTGTTATGTGGCAGATCCTAGCACCCGACAGGCAGCTCACCATGACCTTCTCCTTGTTCAGCCTGGTGAGCGGGACGTCAGTGTGCCTGACGATATAGTCACCTATTACAAGTGTATCAGATGTGTTGTTTAGCCTTAAGGGCTGCGACTGTTCGGCACACTGGCTTTGTGAGCTATGTGTTGCACGTGTTTTGTTTTGGGGTAGCGGTTGCTTAGGCGTCTGCTTTGGATGTCTCTGCTGCTTAGGCAGATTTTTATTTAGAGCCTCTGAGTATGTTTTTGTGTGTTTATGTGTTTGGTTTGCTGTCGTGGTAGGTCTATGTGAGACTGGAATTGTAGTGAGTGTGGTTTCCTTCTCCTCCTGACTGGTTACGCCAGTACTTAGTTGAGAGAGCTTAGCCTCCAGTTTGGCTATATGGTTGCATCTCTCACATGTGTTGGAATTTGTTGGGAGGAGGAGAGGGTTGTCTGTGTACATGAGGCAGTTGTAACATTGCCTCAAGATTCCCAGCTTCACCAGCTGGACCGGAGAGGCGATTGACAACTGACCTTTGGACATGCTAGAATAGTATTGGGAATTCCTTTATAATTGAAAAAAGGGCCAATGGGGAACAAGGTACTCAAGGGGAGTTTGTGACGGTGTAGTGCTTTTAATTTTTTAGTGCTGACTTATATAATTGCTTTAGTAAGCAAGTGCCAGGTAACTTAAATGCAATGTGTTACAGGTAACTTAAATGCTAAAATGACAAACAGTAACTTTCTTTCAAGTGAAACAAGGAAATAAGTACAGTAAGCAATGCAGATATCACTAGGAATCCATAGAAGCTCTGAAAAGCCACGTTTCAGGGAAATAACAAGCAAACAAACAACAAGCATACAAACAAAGCTAGATTCAGCAGGCCTGGATCTAGTCTATGCTACAGCAAACAAGGTGTACCAATGTCAGTAAGAAATAGTTAAAATATGCAGGCACTATAAGCCTTTAACCAGAAATTCCCAGCTCAGAAGGGCAGAGTCCAGCCTCTCCTCCCACAAGAGTGCAGACCACAAACCTTCTTATTGTAAAATAACTGACCTGAAGGCCAAGTGCTTAAACCAGAACTAATACACTTTTAGAATAACAGACACTGAGCTCTCAATCAGCAGTTCCCAACTTAGAAGGATGTAAGCTACCTGTCCTGCCACCACAGTGCAGGCCACAAACCTTCATAATGTAAAACAACTGGTCTGAAGCCCAAGTGCTTAATCCAAAAGACTTAGAATGATAGCTCCACTTTAATCAAGTTACTACCAAGCAGTAATAAATACAATTGAATACTTTACTTGGATTAGTGCTCAAGTTATACAAACAAAGCTAGATTCAGCAGGCATGGATCTAGTCTATGCTGCAGCAAACAAGGTGTACCAATTTCAGTAAGAAGCAGTTCAAATATGCAGGCACTATAAGCCTTTAACCAGAAATTCCCAGCTCAGAAGGGCAGAGTCCAGCCTCTCCTCCCACAAGAGTGCAGACCACAAACCCTCTTAATGTAAAATAACTGGCCTGAAGCCAAAGTGCTTAAACCAGAATTAATACACTTTTAGAATAACAGACACTGAGCCCTCAATCAGCAGTTCCCAACTTAGAAGGATGTAAGCTACCTATTCTGCCACTACAGTGCAGACCACAAACCTTCTTAATGTAAAACAACTGGTCTGAAGCCCAAGTGCTTAAACTAAAAGGCTTAGAATGAGTTACACCAAGCAGTAATAAATACAATTGAGTACTTTTAAGATGACGCAAAAGCAAAATACAGTAGGAAGAAACACAAATACAGTAAAAGCAGATAACATTTTTTTTTTTTTTTGAGTGAGCAAATAAGATGGGCCCAAGAGTTACAGGACAGAAACAAGTGCAAATGCAGGCCTTCAAATTAGAAAGTTGAGAGAGATGGAAGACCACCCAAACGGCCAATAACTACAAATTCTGGGCCAGAACCACTCCCTATGTGGTAGACAGTGGCAATGGAACAAAATGTCAATAAAAGAAAGTCATATGGAACAAAGGATAATTTTTTGTTAAATAGTCATAGTGGAGAAAAGGAAAAAGGGGAATAATTTAAGTATGACATAGATATAGATTGACTACAAAAAGCATTTGATAGTATCCCACATTCATGGATAAAAGAGTGCTTAAAAATGTATAAGATATATCCTATACTGTTCGACTACATTGCAGTGACCAGGAAACAGTGGCAGACTACTTTGCAATTAAACCATGATAAAGGACAAATTATTATTCCTGGGATAAAAATCCAAAGGGGGGTATTCCAGGGTGACTCTCTGTCACTGCTGCTATTCTGCCTTGCCCTTAACCCATTAAGCTCTCTACTTAACAGCTTAGGCCATGGCTATAATTTAGCTGCTAGAAAACAACAAGGTGTAAAGACTTCTCAGTCGATGCTTTGAAACTGTACAGCTCATCAGATGAGGAACTGAAAGCAAAACTGTAAGTTGTCAAAACTTTTTCAGTCGATATAAGAATGTCATTTGGTCTTGATAAATTTGCAAAAGCAACCTGTAAAGCATGAAAACTGCAGCACCAAGAAAACCTGAGTATTGGACACAAATGTGATTTAAAAGAACTTGAGCAAGAGGAAGTGTATAAATATTTGGGAACTGATGAAGGATGAACAATAAAACATGAAAAAAATGCAAATAAAACTTGGTAAGGAATATTTTAGAAGACTTAAATTAATCCTGAAAACAGCATTGACATCTAGACAAGGGGTCCAGGGAAGTAAACATTGTGGGAAGAAATAGCCAGGGAATTGTTATGGCTAGGTTTGTATAGGCCCGAGGGCCGATAGCCTAGTATCAACCTATGAACCTATGAACCTATGAATAAAATCCAAGCTATAAACCAATTTGCTCTTCCTGTCTTAACTTACAGTTGTGGAGTGACGGGCCCCAAAACATGCTGGATAGATTATATAGGAAACCAAGAAGGATGCTTCATGCTCACCAAATGATTTATAAAAATCAGTGCATGCCAAGATTATATATTCCCCCTTCCAAAGGAGGGATGGGCCTCCTTGAAATTGATTACGTGTATAGATCTGCAATCGTGGGACTGCACAGATATCTGCTGAGCTCACAGGTCCTAAATGTAGTGAAAAGTTTGAAACATGAAGAGAATAAATCTAAGATAACTTATCTGCTTACTCTAGCAGAAGCATATCGGCGTCAAGCAGGAATGGAAATCAAACCACAAGTGAATTAAAATCAGGCAGCAACTGAATGTGCTAAAGAACAAAAGAAATAATATAAGGTGAAAGGCCAGATGAGAAGGCAAGAAATGTGGAAGATGCCTTAATATAGTTGCAAGTATAGAAAACTTCTGGAAGAACCTCATGTTGTTCTAGAATGAACTGAGGAATGGTGAAGGAGAGGCGAATTACACCAAGAGATGAAAGGTTAATATTGGTGGCCCAAGATAGTGGGCTACGTACACGTTGGTTTACAAAGTCCATCGAACATGTGGGAGAAACAGAGAAATGTAGGTTTTGTAAAACCAAATTGGAAACAGTTGGACAACTCATTCCTGGTTGTGAGATACTAATGGCAGAATGACTATATATTGAAAGGGATAATAATGTGGCAAGACTGTTGCAATGGGGATTGTGCAAACATTATGGTATTAAAGTGGCTGAAAAACACTGGAAACATGAGCCATAAAGCATCATAGAAAATGAAGTCTACATCACACGGAATCATCCATTACCAACAGTTCAAAAGATAGATGCTAGAAAACCAGATATAGTGGTCCAAGAAAAGAAGACAAAAGTAGCATTGATCATTAAAATTGCCACAGCGAGTGACTACAGTGCCTTGCTTACTGAGAGACACAAAGTCATAAAATATCAGGATTTGCGGCAGAAAGAGAGCAATGTGGAAAAATGGTACCTAGATGGTTCCAATAGTAGTAGGAGCAACAGGTCTTCTAAAAATGAATCTACAATCATATTTGAATATGCTACCAATACATGTAACTCTACACGAATTCCAGAAGGAATCATTACTGGGCACATTGCGGGTGCTGCGAATAGCACATTTGGCTGACATCAAAGACTGAAACAATACTAATATCATGAACTTTAATCATACTTTGACTCTGGAATGGGGTCCATTTCTGTCATGGTATTAGAAACCCAAAAGATTTGGAGAAATTAAAATAAGGAACTACTAGGGTCTGAATTGAGAGATGAAAAGCCAACAAGCAAAGGAGAGTTGTAGTGCTGAAATTGAATTCATCCTCATGTCCTGATAAGTACCTTCCTGAAGTGGACCCTGTTTTTCACAAAATCTCAGCAAGGCGACACTGATATATAGACTGAATTTATGTAGTATATATCATGGACAGAAATAGGTCAAAAACTAAAAAAAGATAGCTGGGTGCACAAGACTCAGGATAAAAAAGTGCCCAATCCTGGTAGATGCACTGGTGCCAGGAATGGAAAAAATGACAGTGAAGAGTCCTCAAGTCACAGAAACATTCCTACAATGGGGCTAGGCAAGGCTCGGGGAGGATGGGCCCCTGTTGTAGAAGGAAGTAGCAATCCACAAAAATCACAAAAACTGATAGGCCAAAGAAGAGCCATAAAGACAGTAGAGTGGACTATTGAGGATAAGAATGAAATTATATATTGTTACTATTATGCAAAAAGCCCAGAATTTCCAGACACAAGATATACAAAAAAATTAAGAGATGCATTTGAAGAAAAAAAATACTTCCACAAGAAAAACTCTCAGAAGCTTCAAATAAAAATTTGTGGTCATTAATACTACAAATTTTTGAAAAACAGTATATAGACCAAGAAACTTTGATCTGTTTGGAAAAAGAAGCATCTGAGGAAGTGAGAAAATATAAACAACAAAACCTAGATATTTTTGAAAAGTATAAAAAAGAAATATGAACATGGAAAAGAAAGAGAGATTTGGCATGGTGCAATATTTATGCAAAGGCGAAAGCCAATTTAATCAACATAAAGAAGGCAGCCCCAAAGATATTCAAAGAGAAATACAGGCAAAGGCATCCAGACATTGAAAATTTCACAATAAAAAAATATCACAAAGATGGAATGTACAAAGAAGATTAGTAGAGTAGAAGTTAAAAAAATAAAAGTTGAAGTTATGGAGTGCATGCAAAGTGAATGGTTTAATGTAAAAGGTCTAACATAGGTTACATCACAGCATGATGGAACAAGTCCCCAAAGTAAAGAGAAACAGGAAGATTGGGAGACATCTGAAGAAGAAATATGGACATGAGAAAGAAAAAGAGATTTAATATGGTGTAATATCTATGCAAAGGAGAAAGCAAAACTAATTAATACAAAAGAGCAGCACCAAGGATATCTGAAGAAAGACACAGGCAAAGGAATCCGGACATGAAAAACTTTACAATACAAAAAATAAGAAGACAAAGAGGAAAAGTAGAAAAGGAGATTAGTAATGGAGTAGTTAAATAAATAGAAAATGAGGTTATGGAGTACGTCCAAAGTAAAGGATTCAGTGTAGAAAATCTAATTCAGAAAGCACCACAAAAGGCTAGAGCAATGGAAATCCAAATTAAGGGGAAACCAGTGGAATGGGAAGCAATTGGTCAGCTGCCATATGAAGATATTTTGGAGCCTTCCACAGAAAATGATTATAAACATTCAGTTGAAGCTGGACAGCAAGGGAAGGAACAGGAAACTGTGGAAACTCTGACGCTGTTACTGTTGAGGAGTGATAGGCCAGTGAGTTCTCATATGACAGAGCAACGGATGGCACAGGATGAAATTAAAGAGAATGTGCCACAGGAAGATGCAATAGAACTTTCTATAGAATGCCTGCAGGAAATGGAAAACAAAAAAATGTGCCCTCAGTTTAGAAGAATACGAGTTAAAAGAATAGTTACTTGACGTAATAGAGATAGATAGACATGTTAAGATCAATGAAAGAAATGGACTGCAGAAGGTCAATGAAACCCAAAAAGGTAAAAGTTCGATAAAACAAATGAACACAGCAATTAGGATTGTCAATGGAGATCCATGCAATATAACAGAAGTAAACATGATATATTACTGTGCAGCTAAATTAATAACTGATAAACTTCTACTACAGGAACACAGGGTGGGGAGGAAGAGAAGAGGAGAAATCGAATACCATCATGGAAGTATCAAACAGAGAAAATTATAAAGCAACTAAGACAAGAAGTGTCACTGTTTGAAGAGTATAGAAGAGGGAACAGATCAACGAAAATACTCAGAAAGATAGACGTGATAAAAGCAATGCACAGTATTAGAACAGACCAGGATCTATCATTCACTACTGCAAATAAACTAAAAATCTCAGCACAGGCGGAAAAACGTAGAAGATACACTGATAAAAATAAAGGAAAAGTATAAAATAAGCAATTTATTGATGACCCAAAATGTTTTATAGAGAATTGGGAAACAAGGTAAAAGGAATTGAAAGACCACCAAAAAAGAAGAAATAGATACATTTTAGAGAAGCATCTACTAAAATCCTCTGGAACATAACAAAGATGCTAAATGGATAGAAGAAGTAAAAGAAAGAATAAAAAGGTTCAAGGTATGAAATGGGATAAAGTGACAGCCAGACAGACTGAAACAAAGTTAAGAAAAGCCTCTAATTGGAAAACCCCAGGCCCAGATGCGATACCTAACTCCTGGTTAAAAGTATTACATTTTTGCATTAAGATTTAACATGAGTAAGAATTATTCATATGCGCACCATGAACAGACACCATCCTGGCTAACAACACGAAAACAGTGTTCTTACTTAAGAGTGAACCTGCAAGCTACTCTAAAAATTATAGACCAATAACTTGCCTTCTGATGACATATAAACTATACACTGGAACTGATGCTGACAGAGTTTATAGCGATTTAGAAGAAAACTAATTTATGGCAATAGAACAAATGGGCAATAAAAAAGTCATATGGAACAAAGGATCATTTATTGTTAAATAAAGTCATAGTGGAGAACTGTAAAAAGGGGAAGAATTTAATTATGGCATGGACTTGACTACAGAAAAGCAGTTGATAGTATCCCACATTCATGGATAAAAGAGTGCTTAAAAATGTATAAGATGCACCCAGGGTTGCCAGATTTCCAACCAGCCAGGTAGGGACGACAAAAAAAGTCTTTCATGGCAAGTGAAGAGCAAAAAAAAAAAAAAAAAAAAGGTCTTTAATGCGGAACAGAGTTCCACATTAAAAAACAGTAGCTCTGCACTAAACACGGAGCTTCTAGTGTTTAATGCATTGCAATTCTGCATTCAACACAAGTAGCTCTGTGTTTAGCAATTTTTGATTGGCCCATATACCAGCATACGGGCCAATCAAAAATCGCTAAACACGGAGCTTCTCGTGTTTAATGCGGAACATTGCAGTTACGCATTCAACAGAAGTAGCTCCGTGTTTAGCGATTTTTGATTAGCCCATATACCGGCATATGGGCCAATCAAAAATCGTTAAACACGGAGCTACTTCTGTTTAATGCAGAACACAAGAAGCTCCGTGTTTAGCGATTTTTGATTGGCCTGTATGCCAGGTATACAGGCCAATCAAAAAAAAAAAAAAAACAAACCGGAGGCTGGCTGGGATTTAAACCAGCAGGGTGGGACTCGGGATCAGGCTGCTGATCTCGGGACAGTCCCGCCCAAATAGGGACGTCTGGCAACCCTGGATGCACCCTACAATGATCACCTCTATTACAGTGACCATGAAACAGTGGTAGACCACTTTGCAATTAAACCATGATAAAGAAACTATTATTCCAGGGATAAAAATTCAAAGGGGGTTATTCAAGGGTGACTCTCTGTCACTGCTGTTATTCTGCCTTGCCCTTAAGCCATTAAGCTGTCTTCTTAGCAGCTTAGGCCATGGCTATAATTTGGCTCCTTGAAAAAATCAAAGTGTAAAGACTTCTCATCTTCTCTTTGTCGATGATTTGAACTATATAGCACATCAGATGTGTAACTGAAAGTACAACTGCAAGTTGTCTAAACTTTTTCAGATGATATAAGAATGTCATTTGGTCTTGATAATTGTGCAAAAGCAACCTTTAAAGCAGAACAACTGCAGCACCAAGAAAACATAAGCTTGGGGCAAGAATGTGATATAAAAGAACTTGAGCAAGAAGGAGCATATAAATATGTGGGAATTGATGAAGGATCAATAATAAAACATGAACAAATGCAAATATAACTTAGTAAGGGGTACTTTAAAATACTTAAATTAATCCTGAAAACAGTGTTGACATCTAACAAGAAAATCCAAACTATAAACCAATTTGCTCTTCCTGTCCTAACTTACAGTTTTGGAGTGATTGACTGACCCGAAAACATGTTGGATAGATTAGACAGGAAAACAAGAAGGATGCTTCATGCTCACAAATGATTTATAAAAATCAGTGCATACCAAGATTATATATTCCCCATTCTGAAGGAGGGATGGGCCTCCTTGAAATTGAGTACATTTATAGATCTGCAGTTGTGGGACTCCACACATATCTGCTGACCTCACAAGGCTTCAATGTAGTGAAAATGTTGAAACACGAGGAGAACAAATCTAAGATTTTTACTCACTCTTTTATCCATGAATGTGGGATTCTATCAAATACTTTTTTTGTAGTCAATCCATGCCATGCTTACATTCTTCCCCTTTTTACAGTTCTCTACTATGACATTATTTAACAACAAAATATCCTTTATTCCATATGACTTTATTTTATTGCCGTTTTGTTCTACTGCCATAATTGAGTTTTCATCTAAATGACTACAAACACTGTCACCATCAATTCCCATGTATAGTTTATACTTCGTCAGAAGGCAAGTTATTGGTCTATAATTTTAGGGTAGCTTGCAGGTTCACTCTTAAGTTGGAGCATTGTTTTCCTGTTGTTAACCAGGTTGGTGACTGTTCAGGGTGCACATATAACTAGTTCTTACTCACGGCTAAATCTTTCTGCAAACTTTCAGCCAAAAGTTAGGTACTGCATCTAGGCCTGGAGTTTTCCAATTAGAGGCTTTTCTTAAGTTTCTTTCAATCTCTCTGGTTGTTACTTCATCTCATTTCATATTCTGTGCCTTTAAACCTCTTATTCTTTCTTTAACTTCTTCTAGCCATTTAGTATCTTTGTTATGTTCCACAGGATCTTCATAGATAGTTCTCAAAAATGTATCTATTTCTTCTTTTTTTGGTGGTCTTTCAGTTCCTTTTATCTTATTTCCCAAATCTCTATAAAACTTTTTTGGGTCATCAATAAATTGCTTATTTTGTACTTTTCCTTTTTATTTATCTTAGTATCTCCTAAGTGTTTCTGCCTGTGCTGACATTTTTAGTTTGTTATTTGCGATAGTGCATGATAGATCCTGGTTTGTTCTAATACTGGGCATTGTTTTTATCACATCTATCTTTCTTAATAGTTTTGATCTGTTCCCTCTTCTATTGTCTATAGTCTTCTAACAGTGACACTTCTTGTCTTAATTGCTTTATAGTTTTCTCTATTCGATATTTCCATGATGGTATCTAATTTCTCCCCTATCTTTCCCTCACTACCCTGTGTTCTTGTGGTACAACTTTATCAGTTATTAATTTAGCTGCACAGTAATATATCCTGTATACTTCTGTTATATCGCATGGATCTCTTTGAACAGTCCTAATTACTGTGTTCATTTGTTTTATCAGGTTTCTGACTTTTTGGGTTTTATTAACCTTCTGCAGTCTATTTCTTTCATTGAGCTTGATATATTTGCCTATTAAATCAAGCAACTCTTCTCTTAGCTCATTTTCTTCCAAACTGAGGGCACATCCGTTGTTTTCCACTTCCTGTGGGCATTCTATAGAAGGTTCTATAGCATCTTCCTGTGGCACATTCTCTTCAATTTTATCCTGTGCCTTCCATTGTTCTATCATATGGGAACTCACTGGCCTATCACTCCTCAACATTGACTGCATCAGAGCTTCCACAGTTTCCTGTTCCTTCCTTTGCTGTCTAGCTTGAAGTGAACACTTATATTAAAAGTTTAACAATGAACTAAAGGCATGCAACTGGTCTGCCCTAAAAAACTCCTCCTAGATGAAGCTGTCACTTCCTTCATCATCATATTCCTGGCTATTCTTGACCTTCATGCCCCTAGTCGGACTAGTTGAACCAAGGTCAATGCTGCACCTTGGCTCACTAAAGATACTAGAACCAAAATTGCACTAAGAAATAAAGCATGGGCCACCTGTCAGAATACTAAAACCCAACCTGACCAATTCTTATTTAGGCAACTAAGAAATTATGCGAAAAAATCCATAACAATACATAAAAAGAACTACTACTACTACCGCCTACAGCAAGTACACCAATATAAACCTCAGAAATTCTGGGCAGGAATAAACCAACTCTCCCACCCAGGACAAACCACCACCCCAAATCCCTCTGCCACCAATCAAAACCCCCCAGAAGACGTTGCCAACTCCTTACCACCTTCTTTACTGAAACCATCCAAACTTTAGCAAGCCAACTCACACCCACTGGTTCTAATCCAAACGTAACCAATTCCAAAGCCACAACTCCCTTCAATCTCCAGCCCGTCTCCACTCAACTCATTAAGACCCTACTTAGGAAATTAAGACCCATCACCCTGGCTGCCAACCTCCTCCCAGCTGACTACTTACAAAAGGCTGCAGATGCATTGCATGCCCTATCTCTGTCCTTATCAACCGAACCATATCAGAAGCCATCATCCCCGGCATATGAAAAATCTCACACGTCATACCTCTTCACAAGGGGGGCAGTTCCACCGATCTTTCTAACTACAGGCCCATAGCAATTTTGTCACCACTAGCTGAGATCATGGAGAAGTGTGTTCATATTCAACTCATGAAATATCTTACACAGAACAAACTACTATCCAACTCGCAACATGGCATTAGGCCTAATCACAGCACCACAACAGCCCTCCTCTCTTTCACAAACTCTATAAACCACAACCATAACAATAACGTACTGACCTCCACTCTCTTCCTAGACCTATCCATGGCCTTTGACATGGTGAATCACAAAATGCTAATGAACAGCTTGGAGGCCTACAACTTAAACAAACAGGGCCTCCAATGGTTTGATTCCTACCTACAAGGCAGGCAACAGGCAGTACTGTGGCAGGGTAAACTCTCCTTACACCTCCCCATCAGACATGGAGTCCCCCAGGGCTCAATACTAGGTCCCCTTCTTTTCTCCATCTTTATAACTGAACTTAGCACAGTCATACCAGAGGCTACCTGCATTCAATATGCAGATGACTCGACCTTGATCTGCTCTGCCACCACCCCAGCAAATCTTACCACAATAACCCAAAGCACCTTCAACAAGGTTGAAAAATGGCTATTAAACCAATGTCTAATACTAAATCCCAACAAAACTAAGTTACTTCTCTTCACCCCAACGTATAAGACCACCTCACCACTGTTCAACATAACAGCTAATAATGGTACCATCATCTCCCCAGCAACCCAAACTAAACTGTTGAGTGTCACGATCAACAACAACCTCAGGTTTGATGTTCACATCAATCAAACTATAAAAACTATCAATAAAAAATTCGGTAGTCTCTATAGAATCAAATCATTCCTCACCCCACAGGCTAGAATTGCAATCGCCCACTCCCATCTTCTATCTACCCTTCTTTATGTCTCCCCTCTCTTCTCCCACCTGAGCAAAACCGATCTTCATACATTGTCATCATGTTAAAACCACATTGCCAGATTTGAAACTGGCTCAGCCTACCGTACCCACCACTGCCGGAACCTAAGTCTCCTGGTCTGGCTGGAACTACCCCACCTCTTACAGCTCAATCAGCTCATAGTTGCCCATAAAATGCTCACCATCCGAAAATTACTTCAGCCCTAAGAAACATAATCTGCCCCTACAGCAACAATCGAACACTCTGCTCATCCACCAAACTCCTAGTACTTACAATCAAATCCAACCATGCTGTGGGCGACTCCCTCTTCCCCAACTCTGTCAGTAAAAACTGGAACTCACTACCAGCTAACCTTACCTTAGAGTTTTCACTAAGGATATTCAAATACAAACATAAAAGCCACTTCAAATCACACTGGATATGTCCCTGTACCAACCCCAACTAGTATCCCACATATCCCTCCACCTCACTTTTAATAAATGTCCTTACCCGATCATCCCTCTTCATCTAACCAGGGATAACCTTCACGAAAGCTACTCAATGTATTGATTGTGTAAGTAAATTATCTTAAACCCAAGGTAATATGTTATCAATAGCAATTACTTGAATTGAAATGTAAGCCTCAGGCCTCATGGATGGTTGTATTACTATGTCTGTAATCTGCTTGTATGTCTGTAACCTCAATTATTGGACTATGTATTTTTGTAATGCCTATAACCTAAGTGCAGTATTCCTAGTATTTGTAATATGTATATGTAACTTGGAGCTTTTCTCCCTGAGACTCCACTGAAAATGGACATGTATCCAGTCAGACCATCCCGGTTAACAAATGTAAAATAAATAAATAAATAAATATTGGTTTCCTGTGGAGAGCTCCAAATTATCTTCATATGGCACCTGACCAATTGTTTCCTGTTTTACTGGTTTCCCCTTAATTTGGATATCCATTACTCTATCCAGTTGTGGTGCATTCTGAATTAGATTTTCTACACTGAATCCTTCACTTTGCAGGTACTCCATAACCTAAGTTTCTATTTCTTTTTCTCCATTACTAAACTCCTTTTCTACTTTTCCTCTTTGTCTTCTTATTTTTTTTTTTTAAGTTTTCCATGGCCAGATTCCTTTGCTTGTATTTCTATTCAAATATCTTTGGTGCTGCTCTTTTTGTATTGGTTAGTTTTGCTTTCTCCTTTGCATAAATATTGCACCATATTAAATCTTTTTCTTTCCATGTCCCTATTTCTTCTTCAGATGTTTCCTGATTTTCCTGTTTCTCTCTGTATTGGGGACTCACTCCATTCTGCTGTGATGTAACCTGTGTTAAAACTCTGCATATAATCCTTCACTCCGCAGGTACTCCATAACTTCATCTTCTATTTTTTTAACTTCCACGTTACTAATCTTCTTTTCTATGTTCCAGCTTTGTGATATTTTTTTTATTGTGAAATTATTTATATCCACTCATATGTGCACTTGATGATGTTGATGCAGATTGACCTAGGAATGTTAAAAAAGACATAGTATTAATGGAAGTCAACTATAGGATTAAGAGCAAGCATAGGCATGAAATATATGTAATAACATACCACTGAAAGTCTCCTGCTTTGTAGAGGTTGTGGGCTGTACTGTGAATCCTGCAGTAGGAAAGTAAATAGGAAGATAGCACAGGTATGTATTTAGCAAAAAGAATACTGGTAGTATCACATATACAAGACAGTAATATTGGCTGCAAATACTCACATGATGGACATTGCAACTGTACACCAGATAGTCCGGTATTGTCAAATGTTGACAAAAATGTCAGGAATCGCATGTGCTGCACATTGTTGAAATCTATGACAATTTTGCTGTAACATACCTTGTCTGTCTGCTCTTGAAAATGCATGTCCTGGCCCCCCGCCCCACACTGGATGTACCTGTAGTGTACAATGTTAGAGAAACAACAATATAACAGAAAACAGCAGTGCCATGAAATGAGGTTGAGGCACTAACAAAGCAGTGTTCACAGTAACAGTACAGGGGCACTCACCTGCCAATCCCTGGTTTAGGTCCAAAGCACATGGACCTGTGAATATTAATCCAAACAGCATTACAAATGTTGTTTGGATTGCTCTGTCTGTAACTCATTTGTACCAGCACATGTAACTAGACTTAAATTCATCATCCTTACAATGTGTGGATGTGTGTTCACAGCTCAACTCTGCTGCTGTAAATCAAAAAGAGCAATAGATGAAAATGCATGCTACAGCGATATGTACCGATTGTCTCAATACACATCCTTGGAAATAAATACATACATGCTCATCCTTGAATTCCAGCTTCAGTCTACCACCAGGGATGTTTGTTGTCCTCTTGTTGTATGCAGTGAGGCCAGCAGTATTGTGCTGTCAATGGGGGTGGGGGTCAGTGGTGGTCCACCACTGGTTGCATACCTTGATCTTTCATAAAGACAACTGCAAGACAACAAACATGGCAGAACAGATCCAATGCATCCAAATGTTTAGATAAAAGGGAAGTTTATTTAATAACAAGACATGAGCACTTTCCCATTGTCACCATTGTTTCTTCAGATATTAATTAAAAAGTAGAACGGTCAAACTTTAAAACTGCAATCAAACCAATCAGAAATGCTACCTATTGCATTTGTAATCTAATATACTTAGCGTTCTGACCTATCCTCATGTAACACCTTAGTAACAATAAAAACTCATGATCTAACTTTCTAAAAATATCTATCTACTAAAAAGTCAAGTTCATTTAATAAAATATAAGCTGACAGTTGCATCTTCACTGGTGTCATGTTATCTTTGAAAAATAGTATACAACTGAAACCTAATAAAATACTGCATAAATATTCAGTATTATATTTTTTAAAAAGATACCTATCTCTATTATTATGACTCACATAATCGTGTCATTATACGATTCACCATATCAGTCAAAACATTGGATGGTTAATAAAGAATATAAGGCTTCTTACACAGCCAGCCAATCACAGACCATGGTGAAATCACATGATGTTAACTAAAAAACGACAGCAAAAAATCATGCATATTTAAAGTGTAACAATTTCAAAACTCAATAAACCCTATTATTCTTGGGATTAGCATAAACTGATAGATCGCTTTTGCAAGTTTGACCACATATTGCTATATCTAAAGTGGAGCAAAGCATATCTAATCAAACTACAAGTGCAAAATAAAAAGTGCATACAAACAACTCAAAATAGTGCTTAAAAATGCGTGTCTTGAATATAAAGCTATGGGTATGGAGTCACACTGTATTCACATTCAAAAGAAAACCTATAGATATATATATGGGTCTATATTACTACCTCAAATCTTCAGTTCTCTGAACAGCAAAATGTCAACATGAAAATGAAATACGAAAGTACGAACAACCACTTCCACAAATTTTTTCACAGGGAAAAAATTTGCTTAGCCGTCATTGAGAATTTGCCCTTTTCTCCAATGTAGGGCAATCACAGAGTTGGTATATTTAGTTTGGGGGGAGTGGGGGCACAGCCCTCCACATTGGGGGGTGGGGTATGAAGCCCCCACTTGATTAGGGTTTGAAAGTTTGTCTTGGTGTTGGTCAGCCAAGCAAATTTTTTTCCCTGTGAAAAAATATGCGAAAGTTGTCGTTCATACTTTTTGTATTTCGCTGTTTACATGTTGACATTTTGCTGTTCAGAGAACTGAAGTTTTGAGGTAGTAATATAGACCCTATACATACGGCTAATAGAATTTTCACCAATATATAGGAATATTAACAATAAATAAATAAATGAATAGACATGATCCCTACATTATATGTATCTACATGTATGCATATGTATCCAAAACCACCATTTGAATATTTATTTATTTATATATTTATTTATTTTTAATATTACTATATATTGCTGAAAATAAAACCAATAAAGAAATAAATACATTCCTTGAATAAAGATAAGTAATGTGTAACTCTTCTAGCACAGCTGTCTCTGTTATGATAGAGCCAGTTAGCTGTCCTTAGGGATTGCCTCAATGTGCTCCTTTTCTTTTCAGAGCATACAGCTACAGCAATTGTGTTTTTCAGCTGTACCTCTCTAATGTGAATCACTGCTGCAGCCTTCTGGTTTTGGTGATGTAGCTCTAAGGGAAATGTCTTGCAAGCTGCACGTCAGAACCTGGTCCTCACACATATCTTTCTGTGTCCATAATGTACAGCAACATGTATGGTACTGTTTGCAGAAGCTGTATACTACATGACATTGTCACACTGCCTGAGGAATGTATGCTTTCCATTACAGTTAATATATCTAAACACAGTGATAACATGAATGTATTTTTCCAATTGTTTATCTACATGAGCAGCACATGTTCATACTTTGCAGTCCTAAGCCAAGATCATCATTAGTAGACCATACTCCATCAAGATGATGTCATAATGTAAACTCTTCACTGCCTGCAAAGCATTCTTCTGCAGTTAAGATGCATCAGGTAGGCAGGTAGCTCTCAAAGTTAGAGTTTGGATGTCAGTTGTGTTTGCAGATTTGAATTCCATGTTGTCCAATCTGCGTTCAAAGATGTTAACACCTAAATATAAAAATGTCAACTGTGTATTGTAATTATTAAGTGTTCTGCAGAAATAAATATCTGGGGGGGGTCATGGCCAAGATGTCAGAGTAAGTGCAGCAGTTTTTTGTTGCTCTGTCTATAAGTCTTATTTCTGACAGGATTTATTTGGAAATTTTTGAAGTACATTGGAGAAATCTACTTATAAATATTCTCTTCATTGCTGTGGATGCCTAGATGAAGAAAATAATAATAATTTTCAGTGATTTTTCTCACAAAGTTCCTGTCAGAATATTAGTAGCTGTATACGGACACTTGAAATATGAGTTATTCAAAGTCATCAGCTCAAGACATCTTTATGAAAAAAGAATTGCAGACCATAATTACAAGAATACAGGACCTTTCTACTAAAATGGACAATCTAGAAAACATTATGAAAAATATGAAAAAAGAAAGTAAAAAGCAAATTCAAGATTTAAAGGAAATTATTTCAAAGCACTCAGATCAAATAGCTAACATACAAGAATCTCTAAATGATATAGATGGAAGACAGATGGAGAATGACAGTCAAATAAACTTCTTATTGAAGCAAAATAACTTATTAATTGAAAAAGTGGAAGATTTAGAGTCAAGGTCAAGGAGGAATAACATTAGAATTTATGGAGTTCCTGAAAAGACACAGGGAAATAGTATGATTCTTTTCTTGAATAATTGGTTGCCCAAAGTACTAAACCTTCCGGAGTCACTTTCTTTTGGAATTGAAAGGGCTCACAGGTCTTTATCAAACCCTTCTACATCAAGAAGCCCAACCTCAGCAAGATCCATCATAGTTAAGTTTTTGTCAACACAGGATAAAGATCTGGTGTTAAAAACTGCCTGGCTGAAGAGTCCCATTCAAGAAAATGGAAGAGTTATTAGATTTGATAATGATTATATACCTGTGACAATAGCAAAGAGAAAAGCATGTGTTCCTCTCATTAAAGACCTTAAGAAAGCAGAAATAAAACCCCAAATACTCCTCCCTGCTAGATTAATAATCACACTTCCAGATGGCCAGAAAATCTTTAATAATATTGAAGAAGCAACATAATTTGTTAAAAGACATAACTTACTAGACAAAATTGAAGATATGGAACTTTCTACACCAAGCCTAAAGAGACAAGCTACTAATGGCAAAATAACAGCAAATGATAAATCCACAAAAAAACTTAAAGGGAAGTAAAGCACAAATTTCTAATTTCCAGCGGATATAATTCCTTGAGAATAGGACCAATACTACAAACTATGAGGTAAGACTTTACAAGAAATATTTATAGTTGTATATTTTTAATTCTTCTTCCTTCTTCTTACTACAATTATTCTTATTATTATATATGTAATTATCTTCTTCCGTCTTTTCCTGTCTTTGTTATGGGTTTCTAATCCCCTATATAGGTGACAGTATGATTAAATAGGAATGTTTTATAAACACAAGATCTTGTCATGAATATACAAGATCGTGATTTAGTGCTTATTTTAATTTGGTTGAGTGTTGAATGTGGCTAGAATGGTGTTAGGCTTTTGATTAAATGTAATTTATGTGGCTTTTATGTAACCTCAATGTTTGAAATAGAGCTGTGGTAGCTTTGGGAGTTGAAAGGGTGAGCCCGGGCATTCATATAGTCTGCCAGGGAGACTTTTGTTGGTTTTGGGTTGATGGAATGGGAAGCATCGTGTGCTTTTCTTTTCTTCTCTTTTATTTTATTGAAATAAAACATGATGGATGTTTCTTGGGGAGAAAGAGCTCTTTCTGGAGAGGTGCGGAGTGTGATTTCAAAAAGAAAATAGAAATAAACACACAGTGTTGCCATGTTTAACTTATCTTTTTTGTTTTGCATGTTTTTCTGTTACATAATTCATGAGCGTACGAAAGCAAGAAAAATATCTGAAAAGTGCTATACATACCTCGTGAATGCAGTTCGTTTTTGAATTTGTAAAAGCTTCATAAGAACTAAGTCATGAGCGATGCATAGATCTGCAGCTTTTGGGACTGGCACTCACTGTGGGAACTTGTAGTGATAATGTATCTGACTAGTGAACCCCGGTCGCACATAAGAAATTAACTGCGACAGAAGATAAAGACGTAGCAAGGAAGTTTAGAAATTGGGACATTCCAAACACTTTTTAAAGTAGTTTTTTTACTGTAAGTGTGTGATCTTCTAATAAAATGAATATCTGTTCATTGTTTTTGATGTTGGGGGAAGCTTTTATTAATATGTATGCAGGGAACTGATACAGCTGCAGTTTGAGTTAACTTACATTTAAAAACTTCAAAGCATGACTACTAGTCATCGTTTCCTGATATCAGTTTGAACTGTTTGCTCCAAAACTCATAGATAGTGTGAGAAACATGTCCAACTATAAGGGGAACTTTGGTTAATTATGTGAGAAAATAATATAATCTGCAGATGAAGAGTCAAATTCACATGAAGAAGAATCAACAATTCTGTATACATAACATAGATGCTTTAGTTACAATACAGTTTTATTAGATATTTAAGTAAAGTAACTGCATCTGACTAAAGAGAGGGTTGGAAAACATATATATGGAGTTTTTATTGTAAGCTACAGATAGTTTAAAAAAACTGTATTGCTGATACATGTTAACAAGTAGTGGTAAATACTGGTATCTGACTTATAAGCATTTAAATGTTTTAACTAGAAAAGAAACTGTAAAGAGAACATCATTGGCATCTCTCTTTAAGTTACTTTCATGGAAGCAAACTCAAACGTTCCCCCCCACAAGTGATATATATCTTATCCCCAAGAGTCTTAGTCTGATCATGCTTTTTTTTTAGTCCATGGTCATTATACTAAATTATTCCTACTAAATATTCCTGTTACCATCTATATCACAGCCTCATTGCTTGCTTCATCCATATTTCACAAAGCATTGTCAAACACAAAAAAAAATATTTACTTTTTGGGTGTTTGCACTTTCTAATTTTCCATGAGGTTTGCGGCTGTATTGATTTCATAAAAACAATAAATTTGTTTCTTTTCATGTGAGTGCTGGTATATTAGAGTGTTATTTTGATAGCAGGGAAATACTTATTATTTTTATGGATAATTCACATTCAGGCACTCCAAAAATATAGAAGGAAATGGTAAAGTAAGTTGTTTTCATAGTTCATGTAGTGCTAATAATTGATTTTAAGTAGTACAAAGTATAATAGTAAGTGTTGAACAAACAAAACAAAATGTTGTTTAAGGGATAACATATATTTAGGTACTTTATAAGCAGCAAATATTTGTATTATCTGAGTATTATATTAAAATGTTATTATATAATTAATGACCAGCACAAGCAAAGTTGATATATGCTCTTGCTAAATAGCAATGATATTGATAAGGGTGAAAACTCAGAATGAATACACTTCTGAAATATTAATGTTAGAAAGTTGTATAAATGATTTATTGATAGAACAAAAGGGGATGAATGACAGGGAGAAGGGAGATTGAAAGAGTATGATTGTCACAATTAATAAGCTTGAAACACTCATAATAGTATAACAACATAGTCTACACAATTTAGGTCGTATTTTCCTTAGATTATACATATATAGTCCATAAATAAAATGTATAGAAGGAACAGTTGGGAGGGAGACGAGTGATAAAGAAAGAATGAAGATTGTTCCTATGTCTTAAATACATGAATCTTTATTTCATATGCAGCATTATTTTAAACCATATACTTAAAATGGATGTATATTCCTTACTCATAGCTTAGTCTATATTAGAAAGATAATATCTTTTTTCCTTTTAACGAAAGTTTTTGATTTTTTATATTGCTTTTTGAAGTTAAACTCACATTTGTCAGTATATGAGAGCATAATCATATTACTTTAACATAGAGATGTTTATCAAACATGAACATTTATTACATGACTATTTCTTATTTGTAATTTGTAAAATATACTGTATTTCGTCATATGTCTTGAGATGTTCCTATACTTTAATAACTAAACACAATGTTGCAGAATATTGAATAAGTTTAACTGTATACCTAGTTATAAGAAGGCAGAAACAACAATATAAAGGTTGATTGGTAGTAGGATTGTTAGTGGTGGTGGCTAAGATGATGTTTTCATCAAGCCAGGAAGTTAGATTTCCATATTTAGTTTTGTATATAGTTATATATGTTATGATTTTTTTATTCAGCTTTATTTATCTGCTCATAACTAAATTCAATAGATATATCTGTAACATTCTAAATGTCCTCTTATAAATGTATGTCTTTAAATGTCAATGACCTTAATAATCCTATCAAAAGAGGGAGTATAGTTAAATATTTGAAACTGAATAAAGTAGATATAGGTTTCTTACAAGAAACACATAGAATTAGTAGAGACCTAGATAGAATGTCTTTTAATGGTTACATGGTCCTTGTAGAACCTCATTACCAGACCAAGAGAAGAGGTACGATGATACTATGGAGAAAAACACTACCAATGCTTAAAGTCATTGATACACACTCAGACAAGAATGGCATGCTATGTCTGCTAGTTTGGGAGATAAACAAAAGATATGTAACTTTAGTAAAGTCTTACTGGATACCTGGTTTTGGAGCAGCAACAGTGAATAAGCATCTTGAGTTAATAACTACTAAATCCAAAGGAGAAATAATGCATGCAGGAGATTTTAATTGCCTTCTTACAGAAGAAGATACTACTAAGGATGATAAATTTAGAATATGCCCTGCAGCCAAAAAGTTAAAAATTTTTATCAGTGTATTATGTCTTAGGGACATATATGATTTAAAAGAAATACACTCATTAAAATATACCCATTATTCATATAGGTATGGTACACAAACAATAATTGATAAAGTACTAGTTAATAACTTATTTTCTAAGATGCAAGAAGTTCTAATTAGCTCCTGCCCACTATCAGATCATAATGGCTTATTGTTTAAGGTTAATATCATGCCTAAGGAACTAATAACCTGGCAAAGATTACCTGTCTACATTACTACACAATGGATTTAAAGAATGGCTTCTTAGTGAAATAAAATCATTTCTAGACAAAACTCGGCACGTAAAACTTTACTGCCAATCATTATGAGACAGCGGATCGGAGTTCAGCTGTGGCGACAACTAACTGGGAAAAGCCGAAAGACATAACAACAATAATAACAATGAAACTTCAAAGATTATACAATGTGACTCACTAAAATCTTATTTATATGGTAAGATCAAAAATTGGTATCTAAATAAAAGGAAACAATGGGAAAATTAATTAATACAAATACAATTAAAAATAGACAGAATAAGAAAAAGTTTAAGTACCAAGGACATAAAAACTAATTCTGAATTAAAAGCACAAGTGCTAGGTATGCAGAAATTGTAAATCATAAAGTGGCAATGAATCTAGAAAAATTCAAAATCCAATCCTATTCAGTGAACCCCAAAAACCTACATAGGTTGGCAGTCAAAGCAAAAAATTTAGCTAGTATTAGTCATATAAAAGAAATTGCTGATAATACAGGGACTACAATAAAACATGTAACGGAACACAAAGAAATTTTGGAGGTTTCCAGAGTGCATTATGAAAAGTTAAATAACACACATATTGATCCTAAAAACAATATACTTAAAAGTAATGTTTTTAATGAAAATATTAATAAAAGAGTAACAAAAGAACAAAAGCGTAATCTGCTCAAACCAATATCATTAAATGAAATTAAAGAATGCATTCAAAATCTTAAAAACAACAAGGCTCCAGGACTAGATGGAGTTATAGGGGAAATATATAAACTGTTTCCAGAGGATACCTTAAAGATTCCAGAGGCAACTTTTGAGGAATTTAGGAAAAATATAAATATCTTTCCTTAATGGAAGTATGCTATAATATCCCCCATTCTAAAGCAAGATAAAGACTCTAAATTAGTAACATCATATCGACCTATATTTCTGCTAAATGTAGATTATAACATTTTTACGTCTATACTTACAAAAAGACTGAATCAATTTATCCCTAAAATAATAACAGATGATCAAACAGGTTTTATTTTGAATAGGAAAGTTCAAGACAATCCCCGGGATTCATGAACCTTGCGCCAGGCACCCGCATAGCATCGGCGTTATAAAGCCAAATATGGCCACCGAGCGATTCAGGTATGAACCAATCCCACGTGCACTACCGGGC